>NC_073381.1:30245413-30545690 GCF_028641065.1 Leucoraja erinaceus
GCAAGGCTCAGTGCTGGGACCCCAGCTATTTACAATATATATTAATGATCTGGATGAGGAAATTGAAGGCAATATCTCTAAGTTTGCGGATGACACTAAGCTGGGGGGCAGTGTTTTATAGCTGTTTTTATGCTAGGAGACTGCAAGGTGACTTGGATAGGCTGGGTGAGTGGGCAAATGTTTGGCAGATGCAGTATAATGTGGATAAATGTGAGGTTATCCATTTTGGTGGCAAAAAATAAAGAAAGCAGACTATTATCTAAATGGTGGCCGATTGGGAAAAATGCAGCGAGACCTGGGTGTCATGGTACACCAGTCATTGAAAGTAGGCATGCAGGTGCAGCAGGCAGTAACGAAAGCGAATGGTATGTTGGCTTTCATAGCAAAAGGATTTGAGTATAGGAGCAGGGAGGTTCTACTGCAGTTGTACAGGGTCTTGGTGAGACCACACCTGGAGTATTGCGTACAGTTTTGGTCTCCAAATCTGAGGAAGGACATTATTGCCATAGAGGGAGTGCAGAGAAGGTTCACCAGACTGATTCCTGGGATGTCAGGACTGTCTTATGAAGAAAGACTGGATAGACTTGGTTTATACTCTCTAGAATTTAGGAGATTGAGAGGGGATCTTATAGAAACTTACAAAATTCTTAAGGGGTTGGACAGGCTAGATGCAGGAAGATTGTTCCCGATGTTGGGGAAGTCCAGGACAGGGGGTCACAGCTTAAGGATAAGGGGGAAATCCTTTAAAACCGAGATGAGAAGAACTTTTTTCACACAGAGAGTGGTGAATCTCTGGAACTCTCTGCCACAGAGGATAGTTGAGGCCAGTTCATTGGCTATATTTGAGAGGGAGTTAGATGTGGCCCTTGTGGCTAAGGGGATCAGAGGGTATGGAGAGAAGGCAGGTACGGGATACTGAGTTGGATGATCAGCCATGATCATATTGAATGGCGGTGCAGGCTCGAAGGGCCGAATGGCCTACTCCTGTACCTAATTTCTATGTTTCTATGTTTCTTAAATAATTTTGTAAATATTTCAAAAATATCACTCCAAAATCTATAAAGTTTTATGCAGGAAACAAAAGAGTGTGTTATAGTTGCGTTTTGGGATAAACATTTGTCACAAATGGGGGATATATTTGGATAGAATTTATTCAATGTTGTTTTTGAATAATATAATCTATGTAAAATTTTTAATTGAATTAGATTATGTCTTGCATTAATCGATCATTTGTGAATATATATCAAGTACTTTTCCCCATGTAACCTTTGTAATTTTTATAATTAATTCCGTTCCCACTCTTCTCTAAGTACCTCTGTCGATGGTAGGTCTATATTTAAAATACTATTATATAAATATAATATTAATTTTTGATAGTCAGCTTTAATATTCATTGCTTCTTCCCCCATCCCATACATCTGTTATATTAGTATTTTTTATATATGTATTTAGAAGTTCACTAGTCTTAGATTTTAAATTACTCCTCCTTTGTTTTGCTGATTTGTCTAGATATGCAGGCGCTTCTAGAGAGGAAGGGGGGGATAGAGAGTGAGGGCAGAGAGAGAAGGGGCAGAGACAGAGAGAGGGGCAAGAGACAGAGGGAGAAGGGGGAGGAGGGGAGGAGGAGAGGGAGAGCGGGAAAGGAGGGGGAGAGGTGGAGGGAAGGGGGGGGGAGAGTTGGGGGAGGGGGTGAGAGGGGGGGGGGGGGGGGAGAGGGGAGAGAGGGAGGAGTGAGAGGGGGGGATATGGATGAGAGGAGCAAAGGGGGGGTAGAGGAGAGGGGGGGGGGGGGAGGGGGGAGAGGGCGAGGGGGGGGGGAGAAAAAAGGAAGGGGGGGAGGGGGGGGGGGAGGGGGGAGAGAGGGAAGGATGATGGGGAGAGGATGGGGGAGAGAGAGGGAGAGGGCGGACCTGAACTCGGTGAGCGGGCGGCTCGGACGGGGCCTACTGCGAATGGGCAGTGAGCCTCGGCAGCTCTCGTGTGACAATTCCCTGTGTCCCTACGATCAACGGAGGAATTGAGCCATTCAGAATTCAGAAGCAAGCCGGTGGCCTCCGGTGACCGGCTGTAACCTGCTGTGACCTCCGGTGACCTCCCGATCTGCAGAGCATTTTGAGAATGGGGGCTGTGGGGTGGAGTTGTGGGGGGGGGGGGGGGGGTGGAGTTGGAGTAAGTGGGCAGGCGGGCGTGGGAGTCCAGCTGCGGGAGTCGTGGCGAGAGAGAACTTGGGCTGGGCGCAGGGCTTTAGTCCACAGCAGCGGCGGGGCGGGGCCTGGAGGCAGGCGGGCCTCAATTGGTGGGAATGTGGGCATTGTGACGTCAGCAGCTCACGCGGCGATTATATATTTTTTAAAGTGAGTTTTGTGATCAATTTTATTCAAAATCTGGGGAAATAATTGACCAAGGAGTGGATTTCTGAACTCATAAGATAAATCCCTACTGACATTGTAAAAACTCCACGTTTTTGGGTCTGGTTTTCAAGGAGAAACATTGCAAACGCAAAATGCCGTACACCCACACACACAGAGAGTTTTAAAAGTATGCTAGACTAAGTGGGACCCGTTGGGTCCCAGCATCACACGGGAGGGCTGGTCTCCAACGCAATATTCCACCTCTCCACCAATTCCAATATTGCTCGCCAGTGGGGGAGGGCTTTCTGTTGCGCTAGTATGGGTGTTGCGGGCCGAAGGTACTGGTTTCCAGAGGGCTAGTATAGACATTGTGTCCGAATGGATTCTTGGGCTGGCAGCCAACTGTTGCAACAATTTTATAAGCCAAGCCAAGGCAAACAATTTGGCTGCAGCCACCTGACAACCAAAATTCATTTTGTGAACACAAACTTTTTTTAAAAGCGAGGCAAACAATTGGGCAGCAGCCACCTGACAACCAAAATTCATTTTGTGAACACAAACTTTTTTTAAAAGGCGTGGCAAACAATTGGGCAGCAGCCACCTGACAACACCTGACAACCAAAATACATTTTGTGAACACAAACTTTAAATAAAAAGGCAAACAATTTGGCAACAGCCACATCGAGGGGACTCACCGTGGAGTAGACGTGTGTTCAGTGTTATTCACAGCTCAGAGAGCCGTGACCCTCTCGCTTCCTGCGTCTGGCAGAGACTGAGTGAGGCACGACACTTCCGGGTTTTATAGTCCCCCCCCTCCCCCCTGCCGCTAGCAGGGGCAGCAGAGAGAATGGTGAATTTTTTTTAAAACATTAATATCTCTCTGATTTTTCATCGATGGGAAACATCCTCCGGTCCTGGAAGGCGGAGGGGGGCTCTGAGCGAGGTGGCCAAAAATGACGGTCGTAGGTGGCGACGTTTTCTCGGAAATCGCACCACAGTGGGCCAAAAGCGGTCAAGATCAGACTTTTAGTAATATAGAAGATATGTGAAATACGTTACCTGGACTATGGAAGGGAAGGACATGTAATTAAGGGGTTTACACACATTACTTTGGTGACATACATAGGGATGGTAACAGGCACACGCTTATTGCCCACGCTCCATGCAGTTTCTAAGGGGTTTCGCAATCAGAGGGGAGGCTCAGCTCTCCGCTGCCTCATCTCCCATCTCTTCATGTATTTGCATCGGAACTGTGCAAATTATGCGATTTTTACTATTAAAAATGATTAGATTCACACAGAAATGACATTTATAACACAGATCAATGGAAAAATCGTTATATTTATTTTATTTTATTATTATTTTTCTTTACTTTTCTTAACAGCTATTTTAATTGGGAGTATGACAGGGGAGGCTCTGCCTCCCCTGACCGCACGTCCCTGTTCTAAAGGCAAGAATACCTATTGTTCTGGAGAACAACTATAGTTTCAATTCACAATAGTGGTTGTGATAAAATGAAATACCACTGGAAATATCTATGACTTTTCAGATGATCTTTTGGCTGTTGCAGCATCTGTCATAGAAACATGGAACAATTGGAGGCACATAAATCCATACTTTTACTCCAGAAAAAGGACAGGGATAAGTCAAGTCAAGAATATTGTTCTACAGTGGTACAAGTACAGTTATGTTGTTGCATTCAGCAGCATCACAGCCACATGAATTCAGGAAACATACAAAAATATATTAGACATAAAAGTAAATTGAAAAGAATCAACAATCAAATCAATCAATGGAGTTCTCTAATATGCTTTTTTTGTTGAACTAAGTTCCAAAAATAAATAGCAACAATTTTAAATACTTAACTACTTGCCTGATGGCACTGGGACATGGCAACTCTTCAAAGATGACCCACTATCATCCGATACAATTAATCCCCTCTATTAAATCTCTCTTCTCTTTGCTGTGCCTATTGTACTTGTATTTGGCTTGATTGTGTTCATGTACGGTATTACCTGGTTAGCACACAAACAAAAGCTTTTCATTATATCATGGTACATGTGACAATAATCAATCCAAACCTAACCAGTTTCCATTTCCTATGACACATGGACTGGTTATGCTTGTGGTATAAGACTCGGAAGATGATTGATTATAACTTTTTTAGAGAATTTCCAACATTTTCAGTTTTTATTTCAAGTTCACAGTATTTGATTTTTTTTTTAACTTTCTTTAATAATTGACAATGATTTGATATTGGGTTGTAGGCACCAAGAGGAAGAGGTTAGCCCTATGGAGATCCAACTGTGCCAGAGGGGTGTATTAGAAGCAGCTTAAAAGCAACAGAGTCTTGCAGTGGGGACATTGATGCTATAGCATCAAATTCATCTTTTTGGGATAAACTCCTTGTCCAAAAAGGTGATATTTTAATTTGCATGTGTTGCATGATTTGGCCAGGTGGGTGGCTGGGTATGTTAAAAAATATATACATATAGACCATGCCTGTGAAGTTAAATGGTATAATTATCCAGATGTTAGACCTGATCTATTTTTTATACAACATTGAACATTAGCCGCAATCTGTAAATGAAATATTTGCCTTTTGTTACAGAAAGTTGTGTAGTCAGGTTGTGCTTGACATTTGGGTACATAAACTTGCACTGTACTTTCATATAGGGCACAGGAAATGGTGTTTTATTTTAGTTAAATTAAACTAACGAACGTTTTAATTTCCAAAGTAAATACAAATGTAAAAGGGTTTATATAAGAACGGGGAATTCCGTGAAGACAATCATACCCAAATAATCTAGATTTGCTTGACATTATCTTTGTGTCCCCATTATCTTATTGCTGTTTGTAGGACATTGCTGCAGTTAAATTGGCTGCTGCATTTCCTCACAACAATGACCAATGCTCAAACATACTTAATTAACTGTGAAAAAGTGCTTCAGGACTTCCTGTGGGCCATAAAAGATGCTCTATACGGTGTACATAAAAGTTGGTTCTTTCTTCAGATCGGCCCACTCTTACAATGGCAGAGACTGCAACAATTGTGCAGGGCTGTAGGAAGAGGGCGCGAGCGACCTGTGCAGGATGATCAACACTGTTTCAGACACGCGCATCTCCATCTACCACTATTTGAAACTAATAAAAGGACCGTTCCCCACATGTTGCTAACGCTGATTCCTGCAAGACGCAATAAAGGTTCTAACGTCGTTGAAGGGGTGAAAATCTCGGAGAATCAAGCCCACTTAATAATGAGAAATCAGAATATTTAAAAAAAAACCAGCGAGTGGACATAGAGTGTCTTTGTGCATTGAACATTATAATGGGATTGCGTTAGGTAACCGAATGCTACAGGGTGAAGCAAAGATCTTATAGCGAGCTATAAGATCTTTGGGTTGAAGCAAAGATACTATTAAATCCTCTAGTATCTTTGGGGTGCAGGGACTCTGGAGGCGAGTGAGCTGCGCCCGCCTCTGATCACAAGGTCTTGTTGCATTGGTTCTCCTCAGTCTGGACTCTGCGTCGGCTTTGCACCACGTGTGTTGCCACAGGCGATCCCCGGTGCGCGAGCCGCCTGCTCTTTAAGCAGTTTGGTAGCGCGGGGCTGATCGACGTGTTGTATGCTTTCCATCGCTTGTTTGGCTATTATTTTTTTTGAAAGCAACAGCAATCTTGCACAAATTAGACCGGAGATTTGAACCACGATAATACACAACAGCATTTTGTTTTGTGGTAAGATTTATGTTAATTATTGTGCTTTAATTATGCGAAGTTCTGAACCACACTCTCGCACACACACACACACACACACAAAGTACCGCATCTGTTTGAACCGGCTGGCGTGTGTTAGTGGGGATGCACGACGTTGGGATTCTGGATTTAAAAGAATACTTATACTTCTGTCGCTTCAAGTGCAACACGTAAGGAACACGCCACGATCAAAAAGATTGCAGGGCACTTGATTTACAGGATGGAAATTATGCTTTAATAAGTCAGTGGTAAATGTATGCTCCCACCCTCTCCTAATATACAACATAACACACAACCAAGCCCTTCATTGAACAACATTAACATAGAACTGTTTAACCTTCGGATTTTCTTTTTCGTAACAATCTTGGGATCTTTTGAATTAAAAAAAAACACAATCTTATTTCCCGCTTGAAGCTACATTAGCAGCTGTAACCTGAAATGTTCGGGGTCTTGTACATTTTCACTCATCTCAAGTAAAATAATCCCGTAACACGAAAACGCTGTATTTAATTTAGAACGATTTGTCTGTTTTGAAATGGGAGTTTACGGGCTAAAGCTTTAGTGGACATTCTAATGTATGAATTGCAAATCAGTGTTGTTCGTGCTATACGACGAAGTGTTCTTGACCATTTCCAAGGGAATGAATACAGATTTTTAATGTATATTTCGGGCCATGCTTTCAGATCTTTGATACTTTCAAGTTCCGGGACAGCATCCTAATTATTGGCAGTGTTTCTAGTAAGTTGACAAACTGGAATTTTTCAAGCATTGGCCAAAATATGGAGATGGGCATTTTGAAGGAGAAACTCTTCGGCTTCAATATGAATTTGTGGAATAATCGTAGAACATGCAATACTAATCTTAGATCCATGCTTCAAACTCGCCCGTTTTCCGGGGTGGCAATTTAATCTTATGAGAAGCACGTTTTGTATCACTTATCCATTAATTTCTGAGAGTACTTTTAAATGTTATATCGTGGTGACTTTTGACACGTTGGTGCTTGCAGAGAATTTTTACAAAATTGTTTTTTCTACTATTGCGACCACATTGCATACTTAATTTCACCCGAAGATATTTAATTTAAGAACGCAATTTGAATAGCTACAATGTTTTGGTCTTTCTTGGTCCCTTTTATTAACTGCTAAATATGTACTTGTTATATATTGTAAGTACTTCAGGCCAAATATGTGAACCACGAACCATATTAACGGTACAAGGATTGGCCACCTTACTTTCGCTCATATTTGTACTGTGGAAAAATTAAAATCTAATCCCAGAATGTAATCCTACCTGAAAAATCTTAGTTCTCTGCTTCAGAAATTTCTCATGAAAGATGGAATGATCTTGTCAGTTGTTACTTATGGCAAGGTATGCTAGGCTGTAATAGCATACGAAAAAAATCGCAACTTTTTCCTTGGTGACAATTTTAAATTGATTGCCAGTTGTCAAATCCCCAGATAAATTTGTATTTTTATATTCAGGTTATCAAGACAGAAAACATTGAAAACTTCAGGTTATTTTAACTCAAAACAGTTCAAGCCACGACGCAGCTTTATAGGAGTTTGGTTAGGCAGCATTTGGAGAATTGTGTGCCGTTCAGGACACCTCCTTGCAGGAAGGAAGTGGGGGCTTTGGAACGGGTGCGGAGGAGGTTCAGCAAAATGATACTGGATTGGGGGGAATTCGCTACTAGGAGAGTTTGGACAGATTTAGATTGTTTTCCCTGGAATGCTGGGTTTATTGGTGGTGGGTAGGGGGGATCCTGATCGAAGTATATAAAATTCATGAGAGGCATAGGTAGGGTAGATAGAACCTTATTTCTTGGATGGAAACATCAAACATAACGGGGCTTAGCTTTGAGATGAGAGGGGCAGTGGATAAAGAAGATGTAAAGGGCAGGTTTTTACGCCTGAAACGTGCTGCCAAGGTGGTGGTTGAAGTGGGTGGGGGGGGGGGGGGGGGGGGGGGGGGGGGGGTTGGGGGGGGGGTTTAGTGGATTTACAAGGCTTTTGGATATGAACAAGCATATGGAGGAATATGGGTTAGTTGCAGGTAGATAGTGATGGGCTTGGCATCATGGTTTGCACAGACACTGTGGGCTGAAGAGCCTATTCTTGTGCTGTACTATTCTAAGTTCTAACATTCTATTTTGGGCATTCCTGCTTCATTCCAATTATCCCAATTTCGAAAATTGTCCAAGGCCGGCCGTGACCCATCCACTTACGATGATTTCTATGGTGCATTTGCAGAAGTTGGTAAGAGTCATTAGAGACAGACCAACTTTATTTTGTCTTCCGAGAAAGTAATGGCAATTGTCAGCTTTCTTGGCCATATTGTTAATTTGTTTGGAGGATGGGTTTGATGTGAGCTGTGACCAGCCTCTGAAAGTGTTTTATGATGCTGGAGACACAATGCTGGTTTACAAATAATGGCACAATAACTCAGTTGGTCAGGCAGCAGCTCTGGAGGACATGGATAAGTGGTACTTTAGGTCAGGGCCCTTCTTCAGACCGACCGCAGTAAGGGGGAGAAAGGTGGAAGAGAGATGGGGCCAGAACAAAGCATGGCAAGTACAGGTGGATAAAGTGAGGCCGGTTTGTTTGGCTGATGATTTGACAAAGGCGAGAGATAAAAAGATGAAGGGCTGAGAGATAAGGAGAGCAGAGGCATGACATGTGAAGCCAAAAATGGGGATGTTTGTGGAATGGGAAAGGGGACGGGATGGTGGGAGAAATTGAGGTGCATCCAGTTGTGGAAACGGCAAGGGATGTAACACCTGCCCCTACACTACCTCTCTGCCATCTATCCAGGAATCTCTCGGTTGCTAACTATTTTAACTTCCCTTTGCATCCACATAATGATCTTTCTGTCATTGGCCTTCATTGCCAGAGTGAAGCCACACACAAACCGGAGGAACAGCACATCATATTCCGCTTGGGGAGCTTCCAATCCATTAGTAAGAATATTAAATTTTGGGTAACTAACCGAGAAACATCCGATGCTAGGGATGGGTGAGCGGGGTGGGATAGAAATCACTGGCTCTCCACTCCGCTCTGGACCATTTGGACAACAAAAACTCGTAAATCAGGCTGTTGTTCATAGACTACTGCTCAGCATTTAATACCATCATCCCCGCCAAGGTAGTTACCAAGCTCACGGATCTGGGTCTCTGCGCATCCCTCTGCAATTGGATTCTCGACTTCCTCATCCACAAACCACAGTCTGTCCGTATTGGTGGAAATGTATTATCCTCGATAACAATCAGCATGGGAGCATCTTAAGGCTGAATACTCAGCCCCCTGCTGTACTCACTCTATACTCATGACTGCAGCCGGTCTTAGTGCCAACTCCATCATCAAATTTACCGACGACACCACTGTTGTGGGACGAATCACAGGTGGTGATGTGTCAGAACGTAGAAGTGAGATCGACCGATTGACCATATGGTGCCAGCACAATAACCTGGCTCTCAACACCAGCAAAACCAAGAAACTGATTGTGGACTTTGGAAAGGGAAAAATATAAACCCTCAATCCCAATGGTGGAAAGGGTCAAACACTTTGAATCCCTGGGCATGCATATTTCCAAAGATCTTTCCTGGTCCCAGCACACTGATGCAATTATAAAGAAGGCACATCAACGCCTCTACTTCCTGAGAAGGTTACGGAGAGTCAGTATGTCAAAGAGGACTCTGTCGAACTTCCACAGGTCCACAGTAGAGAGCATACTGACTGGCTGCATCATGGCCTGGTACGGCAACTTGAATGTCCAGGAGTGGAAAAGACTGCAGACCTGTCCATCACCGGCTCTGACCTCCCCACCATCAAAGGGTATAGGAGCCTGAAATCTGTAACATCCAGGTTCAGGAACAGCTCCATCCCCATCAGGCTATTAAACACAACATCAAATAAGCTTTGAACAATAACAGTCTATTATTACTATTGCACTTTATCTTTATTTATTGTGTGTATATTGTCTATAGACACACTGAACTTTTATCTTCCGTTTTGTATTATGTTGACATATTCTGTTGTGCTGCAGCAAATAAGAATGTCATTGTCTTATCTGGGACACATGACAATAAAACTCTCTTGACTCTCCCTTGTCTAAAGACCATGTGCTTCACCATAATGTTATCTAATTTATTTTGGTTACTCTTTAAAATATTATTGCAAAGATGTTATGTCCTTTAGGTGCAGAGATAAAATGGAAGATGCCTTCATGGCACATACAAGTATCAAGACCAGAAATGTTTGATTGAATGTTTGGAATGCAAATTAGAAATGGTAGTATTAAGTAATCCAAATTTGTTTTGGGTAAAAGCAGTTTTCACTTAAATGGTCTATTGTGGAACATGTGCAAACATGTTCAGCTTTGATCTGCAATGTAGCATTCATATTTTGGCTGTGTTTGGTAGGCACCATCATCCTGAGAAGCAATAACGGGCTTATTGGAGGCATTTGCTTGTTTGTCCCAAGGAACCGCGTAAAGAAACCAAATAAAAGAGTAACAGAAAATGATATTGAATGATGTGAGAAATCATTTCTTTCAAAGGATATATCATTGTTAAATGTTTAAAAAAAAAAAAATCTAAAATGATTTAAATGATTCATTGTAAATGTTCATTGTAAATTAGAATTATCCTCTAAAATATATTTCCTGCTTCCTTTTACGTCTATCTGCTAAACATTTAGATTTTCGCAGCTGGTAAGCATTTTGACCTTTTTAATGATTTGAGTTCACTTCCACATAATCTGTTTTTCTCACTTCTCTTTCAATAAGAATATCATGTTTTGACAAACTATTTGGTTTATTGGAATTGCTTTTCATTTGCTGTATTGTGTAGGACCTTGACCTTACTTTTGAATTGCTTTGAATATGGAAGTTAATTTATTATCATCATAACATAACAATAATTTATGGCTTTGTAATTAACAGTTGGACATGATGCTAAATCAAGTTGAATCGATCGAATGGTGAAGTAGAAACACGTTAAACTCAGTAATTTTGCTGAAGGTAGTTCGTCTTAGAATTAGATTTGATGAATATAAAATTGATCATCTGAGACAGATTTAGTTTAGTTTAGAGATACAGAGCGGAAACAGGCCCTTCAGCACACTGAGTCCGCACCAACCAACAATCCCCGCACATTAACACTACCCTACACACACTGGAGACAATTTACACTTGTACCAAGACAACATACCTGTACGTGTTTGGAGTGTGGGAGGAATCCGAAGAACTAAAAAAAACCCATGGAGAGAACGTACACGCTCCGTACAGACAGCACCCGTAGTCAGAATCTAAACCCAAGTCTCCAGCGCTGTAAGGCAGCAACTCTGCCGCTGAGACACCATGCTGCCCATCTATGACAATGTAATCACAAATGAAAAGTCAAGACTGAATGTTTGTTATATTTATTGAAAACTAGACCAACTGGGACTCGTTGGGTCCCTGTCACAAGCAAGGCCTGGTCCACCCCAATGCAACCCGTTCCCCCAACGCAATATTCCACCAGTCACCCACAGCCTCCACGGGACGTTAAGAAGATAACTTTAAAACAAAAATAGTTACACAGGTGTTTGTTAACTGGCGCAAGTAAACAAATTTAAGCCTAAAGATAACAATAGCAGATAATTTGTTTGATAAAAATTATGAAAATTGAGGTTTTTGTGGATCAGGCTTATTAAATTGTAACATTTTTTGCTGTGCTTTTGGCTGTTTTTCAATGTTTTTTAATTTGTTATTTTAAAAGATTTATTTGTTCTACACAATTAAAAGATATCAAGATCTTTGGTGATTATTATGAACTCTTTCAACTTTGAAGGACACTTTTACTTGAAGTGACCTGTTTAGAGCCTGAAAGCTCACCAAAATGGAGTGTACAGCATCTGCTGCAAAGCTGCTCCTGAGGTCACATGTATATAAAATCCATTCCTGCATCTGGCCATAATGAACATGAACTGCAATGACCCACACAACATATAACTGTCCATGTTCCACCCATGGAATACAAATGAATGCAAGATCCTTATTAAGATGCAGAATTGTGCAGGTAGCCAAGTCTATCACTCAGACCAGATTCCCCACCATTGATTTCATCTGCTTCTTGTGCTGCATCTGGAAAGTAGCCACTTTATCAAGGACTTTGCCCATGCTGGTTAGATACAGAAGCTAGAAAAGATTCGGCATAAACGTCTTCTCCTGTGTTACTGGATTTCTAAATGTTCCATAGGTTAGGGCACAAAAGTCTCGATTCTCCAGCCTACCTCATTAGAGACATTGAGCATTTTCTCTGGAGCTGAATGGCTATAATTATGAGAACTATATTCTGCACACTGTTATCTTTATCTTTGCTCCATCTCCACCTGTAATTGCATTGATTCTATTCATATTATTATCTGAATTTTGTGGATAGCACATAACATTTGCATGGATGACACTGTACCTCAGTAACATGATGCCAAGATCATCACTTATTTGCCTGCACATAACCCATATCCCTCCATTCTCTGCACAGCCATAGCCTTTCCTAAAGTCTTTTAAATGCTGCAAACGTATCTGCTTCAACCATCATCCCCAGCAGCGAGATGTTGGCGAGGATACACCAGCAGTATTATAGACACACAAAAAGCTGGGGTAACTCAGCGGGACAGACAGCATCTCTGGAGAGAAGGAATGGGTTCACCCATTCCTTCTCTCCAAAGATGCTGCCTGTCCCGCTGAGTTACTCCAGCTTTTTGTGTCTATCTTTGGTTTAAACCAGCATCTGCAGCTCCTTCTTATACCAGCAGTATTATGTTCAGTTATGGTGAACCTTCTGAAAGATCACTAAACTGGAGAGAATGGAAAGAAGACAAGAGGTTATTGCCAGGACATAAGCTCCTGAGCTGTATGGAGAGGTTGTGGAGGCTAGAATTTTATTCCTTGGAGTGCAGTAGGCTGCAGCGTGATCTTGTAATGCTGTACAAAATCATGAGTGGACTACACAGTGTGAATTTACAGTCTTTTTCCCAGGGTTGGGGAATCTGAACTAGAGGGCAAATGTTAAAGGTAATAGGGGAAATATTCAATAGAAACCTAAGAGGCTGAGGTTGCTGGGTAAATGGAACAAACTGCCTCAGGAAATAGTTGAAGCAGGTACAATAACACCATTTAAAAGGCAATTGGACAAGTGCATGGATAGGGAAGGTTTGGAGAGATAGGCCAAAAGCAGTTAAATGGGACTGACCTAATTGGGGCTGCTTGGATGAATTGGGCTGTCGGGCCTATTTCCGTGCTCTATGACAGACTCTATGACCAATACTAATTATAAAATTGTCATGGCACGAGACAAGTCAGATCAAGTAAAGTTTTTATTATCATACGCAAAAGTAGAGTGAGGTACAGATACAATGGAAATCTTCCTTGTGCGGCACCACAGGCACATGGACATCAATTATACATTAGTTCCACAAATTCTGCAAGTGGAATAAAATGACTACAAAAAACCCAAAACAAATGTAAAACACAATGACAAAAATTGGTAGCGCAAGGGGTCATCCATGATGTTACATTGTCGAGATGGGATAAGGGTTCTGCAAGTTGGTTAAAAAACCTGATGATTGTCGGAAGGTAGCTGTTTCTGAGCCTGGTGGTGTGAGACTTGAGACTTCTGTACCTCCTGCCCGTTGGTAACAGCGATTAGAGAGTTGGCTCAGATGATGGGGATCCATGATGCTTGAAGCAGTCTTTTTGAGGTACCACATCATATAGATGCTTTTGATGGTGGGTTGCATTCTGCTCCTGATGGACAGGGCTGAGTCCAATTATCTCTGCAACTTCTTGCAGTCCTGTGCATTGGAATTGCCATGCCAGGCCATGAGGATGTGCCTGCTGGGGATGTCACTGCTGGGGATGTGCACACATTCTCGGTGACCGAGCACAACGTGAGGAGGGCTCTGACCCGTGTGAACACGAGGAAAGCTGCAGGCCCAGATGGTATATCTGGGCGAGTACTAAAGTCTTGTGCTACTCAGCTTGCTCAACACAATATTTAACCTCTCCCTGGCCAAGTCCATGGTCCCTGCCCAAGTCCATGGACCCTGCCTGCTTCAAAAGATCAACCATTGTACCAGTGCCAAAGAATGCCTGTCCAGCCTGCTTGAATGACTACTGACCGGTGGCCCTCATCTCGGTAGTCATGAAATGCTTCGAGAGGCTGATCAAAAATCACATCTGCGCCTTCCTCCCATACCGTCCGAACAGATCCATGGATGATGCAGTCTCCCAGGTTCTGTACACCGCTCCCTCTCACCTTGACAGCCAGAAGGGCAGCTATGTGAGGCTGTTGTTCATTGACTAGTTCAGCTTTCAATGCCATAGTCCCCACCAGACTGGCTGAGAAGCTGCTGGAACAGGGGCTGAACAATCCCCTGTGTTCCTGGGTCCTGGACTTTCTCACCGCCAGGCCCCAGGTGGTCAAGATGGGGAGACATACCTCCAGCACCTTCACCCTGAACACAGGATCCCCCCAGAGTTACGTCCTTAGCCCCCTACTGTTATCCCTGTACACACATGACTGTGTGGCCAGGTTCAGCTCCAACTCCATCAAGTTTGCTGATGACACTGTGGTGGTGGGCCTGATCTCTGATAACGAAGAGAAGGCCTACCGGGAGGAGGTGGCTGATCTGGCACTCTAGTGTCAGGACAACAGCCTCCTCTTGAATGTCACAAAAACTAAGGAGCTGATTGTGTACTTTAGAAGGGCTCAACATCTGAGGACGTACATGCCACTGGAGATAAATGAGACTACTGTGGACAGGGTGAGCAGCTTTGAATACCTGGGAGTCCACATCACAGAGGATGTGACATGGACAACACACACTGCCGCACTGGTGAGTAAAGCAAGGCAGAGTCTTTACCACCTCAGGCAGCTGAGGAAATCCAGAGTCTCGCTCGGGATCCTTCAGTGCTTCTACTCTGGGGCTGTTGAAAGCATCTTGTCCGGAAACATCTCAATCTGGTTTGGGAACAGCTCTGCCCAGGACAGGAAGGTTCTGCAAAGAGAAGTGCATTCAACCGAATGCACTATGGGAACAGCACTCACCTATACACCTATGCAGGACCTATACACCAGGAGGTGCAGATATCCAAAGCCAACATAATGAGGGACCCCTACCACCCCAGCAAAGGACTGTTCCAGCTGCTACGGTCAGGCAAACGCCTCCGCTGTCACGCTGTGAAAACAGAGAGGATGAGACGGAATTTCTTCCCACGGGCCATCAGGACTGTAAACTTCTATCTCACCAGGAACTAGTTTACTAATTTACTGTTGTTGGGTTTTTTTTTATGTAAATACTGGTTCTGTTCTATTCTGTTCTGTTGTTTTTGCACAATCTGCAGGCATTGCCACTTTCATTTCACTGCACATCTTGTATGTGTGTGACAAATAAACTTGACTTGACTTGATGCAATCAGTCAGGATATTTCCTGCAGAACATCTTTCGAAGTTTGTTGGAGTATTTGGAGATATGGAGATAGTTCTTAGGCCATGTCAATGTTGAGTAAAATGTCGTGGTACCATTCAATCAGGTGTCCAATCTCTAGTGTGCACTGAGTCATCACCACCCATTGGTCGGCCAACAACAGTGGTGTTGTCGATAAATTTATAGATGGCATTGGACCTGTGCAGAGACAAAATCATTTATTTTGTGTAAAGTTCCTTCTTTTCCTGGTGCTGGTGCCAGTAAATCAAAATGCTTTTCTCCCACAACAAATTTTGAGACATATATTTAACTTTCAGCTTTGTTTAACCCCATGCCAATTTACAGGTGGCTGTGATCCAACTGTTTTTTAACGTGTTACTTCCGAGCCTAGCTCCTTCTCCACCCCCAGAGAAACCTCCATTTATTTATTTTTACCTATGCCATAATTCTTTCATGGACTACAGCAACTGGATCCTCCCCCTCTCCAACTCTGATTCATATTAATCATATGTTGATTGCTTCATTGATCACTGCAGACTTTTAGACAAAAAGTGGAATGGCTGACTGAAATCCTGAGTTTTGCAATAACTTGTTTGGGGCAAGTTTCTTATTTTCTCATGAAGTAAAGTGCACTTGCAATCGGAATAAGTTCTGTAAAGTCTCCATGCAGAAATCCATGGCCGCTCAAAGACTTTAGAAATATAACATGGAAAGATGCCCTTTGACCCACTGAGTCCACAGAGACCAGCGATCACCCCCATACACTAACACCATCCTGCACTCTACCAAAGCCAATTAACCTACAAACCTGTACATCTTTGGAGTGTGGGAGGGAACCGGAGCACTCCGGAGAAAACTCATTCGGTTACAGGGAGAATGTACAAACTCCATTCAGACAGCGCCCATAGTCAGGATCAAACCTGGGTCTCTTGCGCTAAGGCATCAGCTCTACGGCTGCACCACTGTGCCGCCCTCAAGAGGAGATGATACAATGAATTGTGAGTCCAGTTCGCGGTTTTTCAGGCGAGTGCCCCCGAACTTGAAGGTCGCAGACAGTCCGCTGAAAAGTCGCGTAAGTGGGACAGTTCTTTTAGCATTGCAGTGTGGTTTCAATCCTGCATTTCACTTGCAGTTGAATTGATTATCTTGTGGCCTTTCCTTTTTTAATAGTAACAATTTAATGGCAAGTAAATGATACTTAAGTAAACATGTCGTGAAGAAAAGGCAAATTAGTAGTTGTATTTTCAAAATAATAGTTTCATTGCAATGTTTATACTACATATATAATTGCTGGTGCTGTTCTCCTTGTTTGGGATTGTTGGTTTTACGTTATCCCACTAACTGTTGTTATTGAAGTCAATTTAAACAAAAACATGAAACAGAATGTGGATAATTTGATGGCATGGACACATCTTTCGTCAATATCCTTTTGGTGCTGCTTGTTGGGGAAACCAAGACCAGTTGTAGGCTTACGTGAAGTGGAGAAGGCCATGGATAATTGGACAGGTATAGTCCCACCACTTCAGTCATTTAAAAAAAAGTATAACTTCTTATTGAAAGTTAAAACTAATGGCTATTTAAGGAAGAGAATTGGTTCGAGTATAAGAAGGAAAATCTCTGCTACAAAAGCTAAAGCACAGGGAGATGTATAACCAATGTGCTACTACAACATCACTGCTCTGCAATGCTTAATTACAAGTTGACAGTTTTACTTGACAGTTATCACTATGAATGTAGACAAAATAATTTGTGTAAAATCTGACAAAATGCAATAAACCATTGCAGCAGGAAGTTGTTGTTTTTTTGTAGATGGGGTGCTTGTGTTTACCAATTATGTTTAGTGTTGAAATCCTACCCAAATATAGTCTGAATAAAATGTATTGCGGTCTGAAAAATAATTGAGCCAAACCACAAAGGCAAAATTCAGTCCTTTTACAGTTATTCTTATTTGCTGATTTTTAATAAGATATTGAGTAAGTAATGCAGTTTTTGGGTCAGAGAAGATAAATGAAGAGCAGACAAGCAAGCTTTTAGTGTAGGGTTGTGCTGGGTCAGTCAATTTTCTAGTGTGTCACAGAAGTGGGATAAATGAGGCCTTTCTTATAGGTTGCATTAGCAAGGTTTCACATTTGCTTTTCACCACTGCTTTTAATTGAAATTAAAAAGCAGGAAACCTATATTTTTAGATTCATGTTGCGTGTACACTACACTGGATGCCTGTTTTACTTGGCTGCAAAATGATGACTGGTAGTTGCAAAAGCCAGTAAAAGAGAAATGGTCACGAGAAACATAGAAACATAGAAATTAGGTGCAGGAGTAGGCCATTCGGCCCTTCGAGCCTGCATCGCCATTCAATATGATCATGGCTGATCATCCAACTCAGTATCCCGTACCTGCCTTCTCTCCATACCCTCTGATCCCCTTAGCCACAAGGGCCACATCTAACTCCCTCTTAAATATAGCCAATGAACAGGCCTCGACTACCCTCTGCGGCAGAGAGTTCCAGAGATTCACCACTCTCTGTGTGAAAAAAGGTTCTTCTCATCTCGGTTTTAAAGGATTTCCCCCTTATCCTTAAGCTGTGACCCCTTGTCCTGGACTTCCCCAACAATCTTCCTGCAACTAGCCTATCCAACGCCTTAAGAATTTTGTAAGTTTCTATAAGATCCCCTCTCAATCTTCTAAATTCTAGAGAGTATAAACCAAGTCTATCCAGTCTTTCTTCATAAGACAGTCCTGACATCCCAGGAATCAGTCTGGTGAACCTTCTCTGCACTCCCTCTATGGCAATATGGCCTTCCTCATATGTCCAAAACTCAGATTTGGAGACCAAAACTGTACGCAATTTTGTACTGTATTAAATTGGATAGTTATATGGACGGGAAGGGAATGGAAGGTTATGGTCTGAGCGCAGGTATATGGGACTAGGGGAGAATATGTGTTCGGCACGGACTAGAAGGGTCGAGATGGCCTGCTTCCGTGCTGTAATTGTTATATGGTTATATGCAATACTCCAGGTGTGGTCTCACCAAGACCCTGGACAACTGCAGTAGAACCTCCCTGCTCCTATACTCAAATCCTTTTGCTATGAAAGCTAACATACCATTCACTTTCTTCACTGCCTGCTGCACCTGCATGCCTACTTTCAATGACTGGTGTACCATGACACCCAGGTCTCGCTGCATCTCCCCTTTTCCTAGTCGGCCACCATTTAGATAATAGTCTGCTTTCCTGTTTTTTGCCACCAAAATGGATAACCTCACATTTATCCACATTATACTGCATCTGCCAAACATTTGCCCACTCACCCAGCCTATCCAAGTCACCTTGCAGTCTCCTAGCATCCTCCTCACAGCTAACACTGCCCCCCAGCTTAGTGTCATCCGCAAACTTGGAGATATTGCCTTCAATTCCCTCATCCAGATCATTAATATATATTGTAAATAGCTGGGGTCCCAGCACTGAGCCTTGCGGTACCCCACTAGTCACTGCCTGCCATTGTGAAAAGGACCCGTTTACTCCTACTCTTTGCTTCCTGTTTGCCAGCCAGTTCTCTATCCACATCAATACTGAACCCCCGATGCCATGTACTTTAAGTTTGTATACTAATCTCTTATGTGGGACCTTGTCGAAAGCCTTCTGGAAGTCCAGATACACCACATCCACTGGTTCTCCCCTATCCAAGCTACTAGTTACATCCTCGAAAAATTCTATAAGATTCGTCAGACATGATTTACCTTTCGTAAATCCATGCTGACTTTGTCCAATCCATACTGACTTTGTCCAAGAAGAAACTACAATTTACACTGAGAAATCTCATGTTAATAAATTTTAAAACTTTAAAACAGGAGGAAAGGTTTAAAAATGTACATTCTATATTCTATTAAAAGTCTCATCTTATAAGTTTGTGCGTATGTGGTTTGCCTCTATGCGGCAGCGCTGAAAAATGTCCACATTCTTACACATTTTCCCGTCCATTATCAGGTTCCTTTCAGATTTGGTGCTATATTTCACAAGTTATTGATGATTAAAGTTTAAAAAAACCCAACTTTGAGAAGAATAACTGGGACTCTGCTTTGAGGATTTTCTGGCAGCTTCCAGTGATGATGTCACAATGGCATCTCGCAGTCGTCCAATCACAATGGGATCTAATTTACATACGCTGACAATGAGATCTCATTACCTACGCAATTCACGCTGTCCTGACTCACCAGGATAGACAGGGCACGTACGTGAGGATGCTCTTCATTGACTATAGCTCTGCATTCAATACAGTTATCCCCACCAAGCTCACCACCAAACTCCACCAGCTAGGCCTCAGCTCGGCGATATGCGATTGGATCCTGAACTTTCTGACGGAGCGACCGCAGGCAATGAGACTGGGCCCACACCTGTTCTCCACTATCACCCTGAACACCGGCACACCACAGGGCTGTGTACTGAGCCACATGCTCTACTCCCTCTTCACTCACGACTGTATTCCTGCATTCGACACCAACACCATCGTGAAGTTTGCAGACGACACAACAGTGATTGGGCTAATAACCAACGGTAATGAAACAAAATACAGAGCGGAGGTGCAGAACCTGGCGGATTGGTGCGCACCTAACAACTTGTCACTAAACACCTCCAAGACCAAGGAGCTGATTATTGACATCAGGAGGTCCCATAATGGAGAATACGCCCCAATCTCCATCTACGGGGAAAGTGTGGAGAGCGTGTCCAGCTTTAAGTTTCTGGGCACTCACATTTCAGAGGACCTCACATGGTCCACCAACACCGCTGCGCTAGTCAAGAAGGCACAGCAACGACTGTTCTTCCTGAGGACATTAAAAAAGACTGGTCTGCCCCAACAGCTGCTGACAACCTTCTACCGCTGCACCACAGAAAGCATAGTAACGTATGGCATCTCTGTGTGGTAGCTGCATGGAGGTGGAGAGGAGAGCTCTTCAGCGCGTCGTCCACAGAGCGCAGAGGATTATTGGGACACAGCTACCAGCCTTGGAGGGCATCTACCACACATGGTGCCTCAGGAAGGCCGTCAGCATTCATAAAGACTCCTCACACCCTTGTAATGGACTGTTCGAACTACTTCCCTGCGGCAGACGTTACAAGGCCTTCTACGCCTGAACCTCCAGACTCAGGAACAGCTTCATTCCCAGAGCTATAGTGGCTCTGAACCGGCCCTGCTGAGTGCCCCCTATCCCCCCCCTGGACTGTCTCCCTCGGATGGTCACGTCGCACAGACACATCTGCACTTTGGTCTGTTGAACTGTTTTGACTGTTTTACTGTTCTTTTTACAATCCATATTCTCGGGATATCTAAATACAAATTTTATTAGTTATTTATGTTATGACATTGGTTGGAAGCTGCATACCAAATCTCGTTGTGCTTATGTGCAATGACAATAAAATATATTATTATTATTATTATTATTATTATTATTATTAATGTCACAATGAGATTGCAGCCCTCCTAGCTCCAGCAGGTGCAAATGAACGGGTGAGTGGTGGAAACGGGTTGCATTGGGGGAACGGGTGAGTGATGTATTATTGCGTTGGGGGAAAGGGGTACAATGGGTTCCCACTTGGTCTAGTTTATCTTAAAAAAGGAGAACGTGGACACTTATTTTTCAGAGCCTCTGTGGGCATGTTCAGTCCTGATGCAGGGTTTCTCCCTGAAACAACAGTTCCTTCCCACCACAGATGCTGCTCAACCTGCTGAGTTCTCTCCGCTGATTGTTTTGAGGGATATGTATTTTGTCACAGATTTTTTTTAAGCCAATCACATCAAATTGTTAAAGTTTAAATTAACACTGGCATTAATTCCAGATTCTTGCCTGCCCCATTATTTTAATTGCAGAAATTTACTTTAAATGTTCTGTAAAAACATTCTAATGTATTTTGCTTACTAATCTGCAGTCTTGCATCACACGGGTGAAAGTGGCAGTATTTCTCTACTTGTGGCTTCCCACAAACAACTGAGATGAATAGGTAGTTAGATTGTAAATTGACATTGCTTCGGGGAAAATGCTGGCCAAAATAACTGATGAACTCTCTACTCTGAAAAATGCTACTATATTTATAAGATTTATTGGAAGAGGCAGACATGTGTTTAACTTAATGTTTCATTCAAAGGAAGGTTGTTCTTCTGACAATCTAGCACTGCGCTTAGCCGAGTGGAATTTCAATATTTTATACAATTACCGATCAGAAATTTTTCAAGTGGGTGTAACAGGGAATGTCAGCATTTGTTGGCAACCCCGATGCCCTTGCAAAGGTGTTAGCATCTCCAGTCTTAACCTTTATGAATTGGTATGGCGGTACTCCCAGGCATGTTAGAGAGACGTTGCATGGTTTTGACTGAACTATGTATAAACTATTGTGGAACCTTCAGATGGTAGTGTTCCCATGCTCCTACTGCCTTTGGCCTCTCCAATAATGTGTGGGCTTCGGAGGTGCTATTGAAGGAACTTGGCAGGTTATCGTCTGCATATAATGAATGATACACATAGCAGCCTTGCTGTGCCAATGGCGAAAAGAGCGAATGTTTTAAAGTGTTGGGTGGGGTTATATTCAGAAACAAATAGAGCATATTCATTCACATTGCTGACCTACCTCATAAATAGTGACAAGGCTTTGAAGAATTGGAATCTGAACCACTCTGTAGAATACACATGACCTTTTGCCTGATATAAATATAACTGCCTAAAAATCTTTGATTTTATTACTTCCCTTAAATTTTAGTAGATTTCCTAAATTGCGATCATATTGCTCGGAAAAGGTTAGTTGTGACAGTCACAATTTTATGGTGAAGTTTCCGACATTACAATAGTACCTGTCTTTCAAAAATACTTAAATTACTTCTGAGTGGAACATGTTGTTGTTTGTGAGGATTGCTATTCAACTATCTTTTTCTTGGGTAAATATTTCTGAGAGTGAAACGTCTGTTCAAATATCTTGCCTGTGTTATCATCAAACTTAGTTGATAAAGATTTAAAGTATTCATGTTTAATTTGTTTCCCCATCATTAGATGATGCCATATCCATGAACTTAAAAAAAACAGCTTAAATTTTTTTTACAATCCCTTTGATTGTGGACATTTAAATGGGATGAATGGCTGTGTTATTTTCATTCTAAAATTGGATGCATCAGAAGCTTTAAAGATTAGTTAGAAAGTTCAGAGATGTGTTATTCTCATTTCACTTTGTATTCATTTGAAAAGAAAATGCTTCCAAGAATTTCATGGATGCATGGATTTGTTTATAATTCTTAATGCTGTGCACAAAAGACAGCTCTTTTAACGATAAACTGTACCTTATTTAAGTTTAGATCAGAATAGGTTAACAGGACCATTATAGTATGATGCTGTTGCTTCCAATTTTATACCTGCTGTATTTTGAGCTGTTTTGACTTTTCAAATTGAGTTTGACTTAACTGCAGGAACTTTGGTCATATTATTACAAATCTTTATCATCCCTCCAAAGCTTTTGCGTTGAACCTTGTAGAGATCAAGTCAAGTATCCTTTATTGTCACCTTTCAGTCTGAACGAAATTTCGTGCCTTGCAGTCATAACATAGAATAAAACAACAAAACACACAATAAACTCAGATTTAACACCACCACAGTGAGTTCACCAGGCGGTCGAAGCTGCCGAAGCTGCCGTCCTCCAGTCCAGCAGAGGAAGCTGTTGTTGCGGGAGCTCCGGAAAAACAGGTCACCAACCTGTGACCTGCGAGCTCCCGACGATGTCGTCCACTGGGCCCGCGGCCGAGCCTCCGAGGCTCCGAAGTCGGGTCGCTGCTGCCGGAACGCCACCACAGCCACGAAGTCGGTCGCCGCCGCCGGAACGCCGCCACAGCCCCGAAGTCGGGGTGCCACCGCTGGAAAGCCGCCACAGCCCCAAAGACAAGTCACCGCCGCCGGAACGCCGCCACAGCCCTGATGTCGGGTGGCCGCGCTGGAACGCAGCCACAGCCCCGAAGTCGGGTCACCGCCGCCGCAACGTCACCACAGCCCCGAAGTCGGCCAGCCTTGTGTTGGTGAGTCCTGGCTGGCTCTGCCTCCGAAGCCTCAGGGCCGATTCCAGTTGGAGGCTGCCAGCTCCGCCATTAGGCCTCAGCGGAGACGGAGACGGGGGATATGACAAGAAAAAGGTTGCATCCCCCCCCGAAGGAAGAGACCAAAACATGTTTCTCCCACCCCCACTCCCACACATACACAACCTAATAAACTAAAATTAACTAAAACAGGACAAAAGGAAATAAAAAAGAAAAAAACAGATGGACTGCAGGTGATATTTCAAGATTTGCACACAAAAAGAAAAACCCTCTATCTCACTAACTTAACACTGAATTTAATTATTGACGACTGATTTGTTCCAAAATATAGTCTTTATGTAAAATGCACAGGTCATTGTACAAGGGCTTGGTGTCAAAAGGTGGTGAGAATATTAGTCATGATGAATATAGGGCTTTCAACAGTCTCTTGTTTCCACTGACGAGTTGTGAGGATGATGCCTGGAGATATCAAAGCAGTATTGTATTGCTTTTTCTTCCAACATATTTACATAGCCAAGGAGCATCATTAAAAGAACTTGACACGGAATGTTTTGGAAAATAAAGCAATTCTGCAGAAAACGACCCAGTGTAGACAGCCTTAGTCTTGCTAAGTTTAATATTGTCACCAACTATTTTTGTAAGCTCCAGGTTAAATTTGAACCAAATGCAGTTTACAATTTTCCAGCAAAATGTTTTATTTGATTTTTCCTTTATGTGGTGTCGAAACATAATATCTGAAATCACATGTATATAGAAAGTCACAGATTGCCAATTTGGGCTGTATTATCTGGGAAGATTACTGAAGTAGCCAAGCTAATTACAAGGGTGCCAAAGAACAAAATGCACACGTAGTTACTGCATGGAGCCATGCAGCCCATCAAGTTCAAGCTAGCTCAATGAAAATACATATTCAGATTGTTCCATCTCTCAGCAATCATCTCAAAGTCCTAAAGGAGTTTACATTTTGAGTACTTATCCAGAACTTACTTTGAGCACAATATTAGAATTTGCTTTTATTATTTTTGGGAGTGGAACCTTACAATCCCTTCAGAATGTCTGTTTAAACAAAGCTTTGCCTCATGCCACATTTGCCATTTTGACTTTATTCTATTTTGTCATGTCTTGAGTTATATTTTTGTCAGATTCCTCCACCAGTATCCTGAGGAGCAAAATCTCAATTTGCTATGGAATCATATCTCAGAACTAAACTCCCTCGGCTCTTTAATCTTTATAGAATGGTTCTTCGGTACTGGAAGGTTTTCACATCTTTCCTAAAGTGTGCTGCTTAGAACTGCACACACAACAGTAAATCACGAATCCCCCATGCAACTATAAAAATATCCTGAGCAAAACACTAAATGTCAGAGTAACTCGGCGAGTCTGGAAGCATCTGTGGAGGGAATGGATAGGTGATGTTTCGGTTTGGGACGCTTCTTCAGGCTGAAATATCCCCATGGTTTGGCACCTGGCTCTCCAGGTGACGATTGGCATCTCCGTTTCTACTCGCTGAAGTCTCTTTTCCTGTACTCCTTCAACATAAATGTGAGAAAAAATGTCTTAAAAATGATATATTAAATGTGTGTAGTGGTATCAATTAAAAAAACCATCTAGTAGCCCAGATAATCCATTGTCAGAAATAATCGCAGTCTTGACAAACCAGATTATTGGAGTTATGCTGTATTTTAAATTGTGGCCAAATTCATTGTTTTCTTAAAGTTTAACCCAACATCCTTGCTCTTCTGTCTACCTATGGCCTATCTGGTCTTGTAACTGCTTTCTCAATGTGTTCTACCACTTTCATCTCTCAATTCTTGTGCTCTTTTAAGAATTGGGACCTTGTTAATCTTGCTTCTCCTTTCTCTTCCCACTGAAATTGTCACACTCGGTGTCTTTGGTGTTAAATTTCACTTGCCACCTCTCCATCCATTCAAAACAATCAATTTACATCCTTCTCACAATTTACTGCACCCCCCCCCCACTTGCTGGAAGATTTGGAAATGACACTTTGCACACTTATGTCCATTAATACATGATGTAAATGCAGTATTACAGATCCCAAGAGAGCTTCACCATATAATAAATTCTACTCTGGAAACCAACTGTTTAAGTACTGTTCCTGTCACTTGGTAAATTTTTCACGCTGTCAACTTTGCATTCGATTGCCCCTTTTTATACCCTGAGATTCCATCTTAATAACAAAACTATTTATGTGACAGCAATTTAATTGCGTTTTCAAAGTTCATATATACCACATTAACCATATTTACTTCATCACCTCTTTCTGTTACCTCATCAAAAAAAAATCATCAATTTGGTTCAACCCAGTGATACTTCGAGCTGGAACGCTGTGTCAGGCAGTTGCTCTCCTGAGTGGAGATGTGAGATGGGCAATCACTTTTCCATCTGGAGTGGTGGGAGGGGAGGGGAGGTGGGGGTGCTAGGGTTCACATTTGCAGTTGCAGCCCTCTGACCAGTGATTACATACTTCTCCCGCAGCTCTGGGGCAGGCAGTTCTCTCTCCCCGCCTGGAGCTCTGGTCTGGACAGTTATCCTAGTTTTGGATTGCCTCTTCTTCAGCCTGATCTACTGAGTGTTTCCATTATCTTTTATTGTTATTTTGCATTTACAATTTGAAAAATATACCCAAAAGTATGAGGACTGAGAAATATAAAATTTTCCTTGAATTACGTTTTAATTAATTACTAGACCAAGTGCAGAACCGTTGGGTCTGTTCCCTCAACGTGCGGTTGTGGGTGGGGGGAGGCGGCATGCAGCGTCACGCACTAACTATCCCCCCCCCCCCCCTGCACTCACGTTAATTACCCCCCTTGATATTATATTAATATGCTCCTTTTACCCCATAACCACCCTATCTCCTGACGCAAAGCCCCCAACATGCAGTCACATCTAGAGAGCGGAGAGGGGGAGGGGGGGGGGGCGGGGGGGGGGTAGAGAGTGAGGGCAGAGAGAGAAGGGGCAGAGACACAGAGAGAGACAGAGACACAGAGAGAGGGGCAAGAGGGATAGGGGGGTGGAGAGGAGGGTAAGGGGGGGGGGGGGGGTGGGTGAGAGGGGGGAAAGGTGGGGGGGAGGAGAGAGAGGGTGAGTGAGGGGGAGAGAGAGGGGGGAGAGGTGGGGAGCAGGGAGGGGGAGGGGGGGGTGGAGGGAAGAGGGTAGGGGGTGTGGAGGGGAGGGGATGGAGGGGAGAGAGAGACGGAGTGAGAGGGGGGGAGAGGGGGAAGGGGGGAGAGAGAGGGTGTGCTGAGAGGGGGGTGAGATGAGGGGAGGGGGGGAGCAGGGAGGGGGAGGGAGGGTGGAGGGAAGGGGGGGTTTAGGGGAGGGACGGTGGGCAGGGGATGGATGGGAGGAAAAAGAGGGGGGGGGGGGGAGGGGAGAGGGGGGGGGGGGGGAGGAGAGGGGAGGGAGAGGAGAGGGGGGAGAGGGGGAGAGGAGAGGAGAGGGGGGGGGGGAGAAAGGGGGGGGAGAGAAAGAGAGAGGAGGGGGGGGGGGAGAGAGAGAGAGAGAGAGAGAAAGAGTGAGGGATAGGGATGGATAGGGAGAGAGAGATGCCTTTTTAATTCAACCCAAACAACCATTTGCAGGCAGTGCTTTTTTACTTCAAACTAACTATATTTTCATTTTCAAACCAAATTAAGGGTACTCGCAGTGCTGTAAACATTTGTTCTGTGTCATTCAGAGCTCAGAGTGACAGAGACTAATTGACAGAGCTCCAGTTTGCAGAGACTAATTGAGGCACACCACTTCCTGGTTTTATAGTCCCTTCCCCTGCTTCCAGCAGGGACAGCAGAGAGAATGGGGAATTTAGTAAAAACATTAATATCTCTGTCATATTTCATCGACGGGAAAAATCCTCGGCACATATACGGCGGAGGGGGGCTCTGAGCGAGGTGGCCAAAAATGACGGCCGTAGGTGGCGGCGTTCTCTCGGAAATCGCAGCACAGATCGCCGAAACCGGTCAAGAACAGAGTTTTAGTAATATAAGATTATGTGCTTGGTGAAAGTGCACTGATATTTTTTGATTTTGTGTATCCATTATCCACTAAATACATTTCTATTCCTTGACATGAAACTTTAAAGTAAATTTGATAGAGACCAACCTAACATGACAACAATCTCATGCATTGCATAAAGTTAACCATTTTAAGATTGCAACAGAGAAAATAGGTAAGCTTATCAGTCTTTGTAGTGTGTTTTGTCTGACGCTACTCCATTCAGACCTTGCAGTTTCACAACAGGGCCAACAAACTCCCTAGGTCACAGTAACCTTTTTATTTTGTTGCCTCTTACAAAAAAAATGTTTGCTGTTCTTTGTCTTGAACAAATATTTAACCAACCAAGTTATTTCTCATTTTTTGAAAATGATACATGCCATTTTTCTTGCCTGTGGTTAGTAAGTTTTGGATGCCCAATTTTTTCCTTCGTGGATTGAATGTGCATTTATTTCCATTTAACAAATTCGTTTTTCCTCTAGTTTTTATTTCTCAATGCATGTTAGCTTGTATCTGGGCTACTGGGGAGTAACAGGTCAGAAAAGCAGGTCAAAATTTGGATTGAGTGACATTGCAATTGGCGAGATACAATCAGTACAAGGATTCATCTTTATTATTTCACTCAAGCACAAAATAAATAATGTTATATTTTAGAAAAGGATAGTTTCTTTTGAAATTTATCTTCAAGATCCTCAAATACAAGTAGCATTCTTCAATACTGAACCAGATCATAATGTTGATTTAATAATTTTGACTTTTTAAATATTTGATTTTCTTTTGCATGACTTGGTCTTTTGTTTTAAAAATTAACAAATTAGTTTTGGTATGAACTTCACAAATGCTTGCCCCTTTAAGAGCATAGCTGGATTTTATCACTTGACTTCCTCTTTTCATGATAATAATAATAATAAATTTTATTTATGGGCGCCTTTCAAAAGTCTCAAGGACACCTTACAAAAATTTAGCAGGTAGAGGAAAAACATGTAAGCGGAATGAAATAAATAGTAGAGACATGACTAGTACACAAATTAAAGACAAAATTCAATTCAAAACACAATATGAGGCAATTCAAGCACAGATGAAAAGGGAGGGGGACGTGGGGCTAAGGATAGGCAGAGGTGAAGAGATGGGTCTTGAGGCGGGACTGGAAGATGGTGAGGGACACGGAATTGCGGATCAGTTGGGGGAGGGAGTTCCAGAGCCTGGGAGCTGCCCTGGAGAAGGCTCTGTCCCCAAAACTGCGGAGGTTGGACTTGTGGATGGAGAGGAGACCGGCTGATGTGGATCTGAGGGACTGTGAGGGTTGGTAGGGGGAGAGGAGGTCAGTGAGATATGGGGGGGCCAGATGGTGGAGGGCTTTGTAGGTGAGGACCAGGATTTTGTAGGTGATCCGGTGGGAGATGGGAAGCCAGTGAAGTTGTTTGAGGACTGGAGTGATGTGATGCCAGGATTTGGTGTGGGTGATGAGTCGGGCGGCTGCGTTCTGGACCAGTTGGAGTCGGTTGATGTAGGTGGAGCTGATGCCAAGGAGAAGTGAGTTGCAGTAGTCCAGTCGGGAGGAGATGAAGGCATGGATGAGTCTTTCAGCAGCGGGAGGTGTGAGAGAGGGTCTGATTTTGGCGATGTTGCGGAGGTGAAAGTAGGAGGTTTTAATGACATGGCGGATGTGAGGCTCAAGGGAAAGGGTGGAATCAAAGATCACGCCAAGGTTGCGGGCCTGGGGAGATGGGGAGACAGTGGTGCCGTCGATGGTGAGAGTGGGGTTATTGATTTTGCTGAGTGTGATCCATATTTAAAGCTTCTTGGCCTGCCTCATCTTCACTTATGGTGTCAGCTTTGTTTAGTTGTATCTGCATATTTGATTTAGTAGATCATGGGTTCATGCCTACTGCAGGGACACGGTCACATGGTCATTGAAAAGGGTTCTGCATTGTTGGAGGTACTCTGTTCAGTGGATATGAACGATAAGCCAACCTCCTCTTCCTTTACAGTATCGGCTTGGCTCTGTGCTCTCATCATGGAGTCAGCAAGTCATGGGTCCAAAGCCTTTCCATGGACCTCGGCAATTTTGGTGTGATATTTTGCCTGTTCTGCGTTGTTGGATGAACCATTTGTGGATAAGGTGTTAGACCTTGGCCTTGTCCATTTAAGTGGATAAAAAAAATCTCTTATCACTATTTGGAGAAAAGCAGAAGAGTTTTCCCAGTATTGTCGTTGATATATATTTCTCGAGCACATGCCACTCTGTGCCGATTGGTTGTGGTATTTGTCTGCAAAACGATGTCTGCATTTCAAAACAATTTACTGAAATACTCTTGAGGATGAAAGCTAACGTTTCTATTTTCATGGATTTTAAAATGTATGCCTTAAAACTACTTTTCAAGCCGATTACACCAGTGATCTTTTCAAGAATGAATTAACATGAAATGAATTGTTAATGTTCCCTGATTAGTTTCTTGATTGTACATTGCTTAATGATACTGCAGTTAGTTCTGTCCTCAAAACATTTTTTTGATCTGCCTTTGAACCCTCCTCTGAACTTTATTCACTCTATTGTGCCTTCTCTGTTTCTTTCCTCTTACTTGCTTTCCTGCACTGTCTTAATATTTGTCATTAGCACTATTACTTAAACTTATTTATCACTCTGTTATAGTTTTGTTAACTACAACATTTAAATTAACTTTTTATCTTGCTGATTGTACATTTGCATGGGAAGTGTTAGAGGTAATGAAAAGGAATGTAAGAACACTGGCAACGCAAACAATGCTTGGTGTAGAGTATAGTTAATCAGTGTCACGTTTTTCCACAAAATCAAAGACTTGAGTCTCCTCTGTATCTTGCAGCTCTGCTCTGGCTCCCCCCTCCCTCCAGTCGCGACAGGGACAGAGTCCCCCTAGTCCTCACCTTACACCCCAACAGCCGTTGCGCACAGCACATAATCCTCTGATGTTTTCGCCACCTCCAATGGGATCCCACCACTAGCCACAGCTTCCCATCTCCACCTCTTTCCGCTTTCCCCAGAGACCATTCCCTCCCCAATTTCCTGGTTAACTCATCCCTTCCCACCCAAACCACCCCTCCCCCGGTACTTTCCCCTGCAATCGCAGGAGATGCAACACCTGTCCCTATACCTCTTCCCTCGGCTCCGTCCAAGGATCATGACAGTCCTTTCAGGTGAGGTTCACTTCGCCCTCTTCCAACCTTATCTATTGTATCTGCTGTTCCAGGTGTGAGGCTCCGAGTTGTTTATTTCCATTGAAATGAATAGATTCTGCAACAAATCAGCTGTCCTTAATTCCTGCGAGAAGTTCAACAGTGGAGTGCCTGAGATCCTGTGCTGGAATGCTGGCAAGTTTTTTGGGATCCCCACATTTGCCTAAGTATCTCAAACACGACCTTTTGGCTAAGATCAAATGTAGTATCTGTTCTTTTCTGTCGAGGATGAGGATCGTGGCTCTAGGACCAATTGAAATTGGAGATCACGTTGGTGACCAGGAGTCTGTCAGTCGCTAGCTTAGAGGTGGATTCATGCTGGTTGGTTAACCAACCTAACACCTCATCCAGTCAGAATGGCAGCAGCAAATGGAGCGGGAGGACAGGGTACCCAGCGAGTGAGCATGAAAGACCTCAGTGCGGCGACTCCCTTCTCACGGGACCTGTTTGTTGGGAAGGTCTTGATGGACGCCTGCCAAGGACATTTACTGTCTCCAGGACTTCCCTGGTAACGGATACTTTGATGTCACTTTCAAGTATCCAACGGGATGGCAGAAGCTGATGCAAGTCTTCTGGGAGAAGGGGAACAAATCTCCCCGCTGAAAGTGCAGCTGATCTTCACCCTCCCCACCCAGAAGGAACGGATGATCAAGGTGCACATGTTTAACCCACATGTGCCCATCGTGGATGTCCTTGCCTTCCTTGCTCGTTATGTCGAGGGAGCAGGGAACTGTGCGGATGTGAAGGGCTTGTTTGGGATCTGAACGAGCAAGCAGCGTGAAGATGAAGCTGAGGGTGGACGGGAAGGGAGCCAACACCCACCCTCCCTCGGTGTTCGCTATCGGAGAGAACCCAGGCTACATGACCTATGTGGGGAAACCCAAGGTGTGCAGGAAATGCAACAAACCTGGGCACATGGCAGCACAATGCAGTGCAGTTGTCTGCAAGAACTGCAAGCTGGAAGGCAACGAGACAAAGGACTGCCAAGTGAGCAAGAACTGCAACCTGTCGTGGGGAGGCAGGCCACCTCTAATAGAGCCTGCATTGGATATATTTATTTCTCGAATAAAGTATATTTTGAAATACAAAATCTCAAACTTGGTGGCAAGCTGACATTTGGTACCAATTTGATAACATTTCCCAATGAGTTTCTGATGTAATATAGTAAATAGATGCATACATTCCTGATTTTGGGAGGAAGGGGAGAGATAGGTGGGAGTCCAGGGGAGGGAGAGAAGAGGGAGGGAGGGGCAGTACATGTGGGAATGAGAAGGGGTGTTAAAATGATTAGCATCTGGGCGATCCGGTAGGCCTTGGCAGACTGAGCGCAAGTGTTCTATACTTGGTCTCACTAATGTGCAGGAGGCCACGTTGGGAACACCAGATGCAGAAGATGACGTTAGAAGAGGTGTACGTGAACCTCTGTCTCACCTGGAAGGACTGGCGGGGTCCCTGGATGTTACAACATCTGTGGTTGCTGTGGGAAGTACTTGGGTCAGCCTGGGATGAGTGAACAAAGGAGTTGCAGAGGGAGCGGTCTCTGCAGAAGGCAGCAAAGGGTGGAGATGGGAGGATGTGACTGGTAGCAGGATCACGTTGGGGGTGACAGAAATGGCTGTTGGAGTGAAAGATGAGGATCTGGGGAACTATCCTTGTTCTGTAAAGGGGGAGGGGGAGTGAAAGAACTAAGGGACGCAGAGGAGACATGGCAGACTGATGCACCTTTGACAGATGGGGGGAACCACATTTACAAAATATAGAGGACATCTTGGATGTCCTAGAATGGAAAGCCTCCTCTTGGGTGCAAATATGGCTGAATCAGAGGAATTGAGATTAGGGCGTTGATCAGTTTGAACATATTGTGAATCATCCTGATTTGCAAACAATAGGATTATTCGAATTTTACTGTGTACACACGTGATTTGAATGTGAATGTTGAAGGTAAGTTTAGTAAGTTTCTACATGAAAGCTGATAAGTACGAGGAAAGCTGTTGCCTACATAATGATATTGGCAAGTTGGACAAAACGTCAAATTGAAATTAATCTTGATAAATATGAGATGATGCTTTGTGAGAGAACTAATAAGGATAGAATATGCACAAATTAATGATATAAACTTGGGGGGTGGGGGTAGTACAGGATACAGAGAGATCTTGGTGTATACTTCAGATCACTGAAGGCAGTAGCAGATTGGTAGCAGTTTATCATATTTAAGGAAACGCAATAGTTAATTTGGATTTAGAAAGCTAGTTTTCAAGCTGTGTTGAATGCCAATTAGGGAGATCAACAGTTAAAATGCATATAAAATGATAAAATCTTGTGGAGAAAACTGAGTGATCATTTGGTCAGGTGGCATCCATGGAGAGAGAAACTGTTAATGTTTCATGTCAGTGATTTAATCAGAACTGATAAGGCATTATAAATTCATAATAGTCCTCCATCCGAAATAACCGTTTCAAAAGTTCAGCCAAGGCTTGTGTCTCTAGGTAGCAGTCATAAAAATATTTCCAAAAGCTAAATAATCTTTTTCTAAATTATTTACATCTGTTTCACTTTGCTGGAGTTAAAGATATAATCCCATGCTTAAAAATGTGACCATTGTCTGTTAGTAATGGCAATTGGAAGTTGGTAAAAAAAAATGCCTTTTTTAAACTAGGTTTCAGGAAAAACAAGCAGGCTTTGGCGTGATCAATGCTGATTTTTGTTTGAACTGATAAAGCACCAACTAATGACATCTGGGGTGTTAGTGCATCGTGACCCTGATCTACCCATTTGTTAACATGTGATACCTCTCCTTGTGGGCTGAGTATTGTGATCTATCACATTATATAAAAAATAGTACAGAAGGGTTGTTTCATTTTGGATCTCCAATCGAGCTGGGACTAGAAAGGTGGCATCTAATTGAAAGGTATAAGGTAAAGAGGTTTCAAGCTGCTCAAGAGCAACTACATGTACTCATTATGAACTTGGGTTTCGTGCTGATTTTGATTTTTAGATGCCTTGCTGGTTATAAACAGATTTTGACTGTTGGTTGGTAGCCAAGGTGTAAAAACAGTTGATTTTACTGAATGTTTCCCAGTATAAAATGAAATTCACAGTTTAAGTGTCTAGAGCAAATACTGTTGTTATAGCAGTTGTTAATATGTAGGGAACTGAAAGTATTCATTGATTTGTAATAACATGTCTTTTAAGATATTCTTTATGTGACGTAAAGTAATAATGGAGTATGGTGTTAACACTACAGAAATGTTTCTTGTCTGAGAGTATCTCTCGAGGTGACTTAATGCCCTATTTATATGCTAGAATTATAGAGATTTTATGTTTACATCTGAAATATTGTATCAAAAGTTACTCTAAGCAAACATAGAAACATAGAAAATAGGTGCAGGAGGAGGCCATTCGGCCCTTCGAGCCAGCACCCAGTGAAACCAGAAATGAATAAGGTTGGTAACTTTGGTCAACTGGGTAAATTAAAATGTTTCGAACCCTGAGCTATAGTTTGGTGATGAATGGAACTAGGGTATTTTTTGTTAGCACTCTGGTAGACGAAGCTTATTTTCAACAGAAAAATAATGAGAGGGAAATACAGGCTGTTCCTCCCGCACCCCCCACCCCCAAGGGGAATTTATGTCACGTAAACCAATAAATGCAAAAGGTGAAAGAAACAACTAATTTTGTGTTTTTGTTTTAATCAACTCGTTTCTCGATGCATGCGCAGGTGTACTGTTCATTCATGAGTGTGATGGCTTCATTTTGGTATCCAACTGGTGGCACAGCGGTAGAGTTTCTGCCTTACAGTGCCAGAACCCCGGGTTTGAACCTGACAACGGGTGCTGTCTGTATGGAGTTTGTACTTCTCCCCAAGACAGCGTTGGTTTTACTCGGGTGCTCTGGTTTTCTCCTACATTCCAGAAACATACGTTTTTTTAGATTAATTGGCTTGGGTAAAAAAAAATGTAATTGTCCCGCATGTTAGTGTGGGGGAATCACTGGTCGGTGGGGACTTAGTGGGCCGAAGGGCCGGTTTCCACGCTGTATTTTTAAACTAAATTAAAACAGATGTATTCACAATTTTATTTCTTACTTGCCCTCAAGATTGTCTGAAGCAGGGCCCGGATAAATGATCATGCACGCTAAATATTTCACTGAACGTTAAAGTTGATATTTTACAAAGTTTAATTTAGTTAAGAGATACAATGTGAACACAGGCCCTTCGGCCCACCGAGTCTGCGCCAACCAATGATCACCTGTACATAAGATACATTTGTTAGGTTACACAGAAAAGCTGGAGAAACTCAGCGGGTGCAGCAGCATCTATGGAGCGAAGGAAATAGGCAACGTTTCGGGCCGAAACCCTTCTTCAGACTGATCAGGGGTGGGGTTGGGTGGGGACAAGAAAGGGAAAAGGAGGAGTAGCCGGAAGGCTGGAGGGTGGGAGGAGAGTTAGAGAGGAGGTTGTGAAACTGTCTCCGAGAGAAGAGGAGAACTTCTTCAAGGTAGGCATATCTTGAAGAGATAACGCAGTAGAGTGTACACAGTGTTAAAGAGGGAACTGCAGATGCTGGAGAATCGAAGGTTACACAGAAAGCTGGAGAAACTCAGCGGGTGCAGCAGCATCTATGGAGCATAGATGCTGCTGCACCCGCTGAGTTTCTCCAGCTTTTCTGTGTAACCTTCGATTCTCCAGCATCTGCAGTTCCCTCTTTAACACAGATACATTTGTTATCCCAGTTTTGCAATCTAGGGGTAATTTACAAAAGCCAATTAACCTGTATCTTTGAGAGGAAACCTGATCACCCAGAGAAAACCCAAGTGGTCACAGGGAGAAGATACAAACAGCACCCAAGGTCTGTATGAAACCCAGACGGACTCTGTAAGGCAGTAACTCTACTGCTGCCTCATTGTGCCGCCTTAAAATGCAAATTCTGGAAAAAGATCTCTGTGCAAATGTTGGGCTTGGTATATCTGCAGTGGAACACAAAATCAGAGAGGAAATTTAGTGCTTTTCAAAAGCATACATTTTTCATACAAATCAGTTGCCTCTCTGAATGGATAAGTCAAAATTTCAATGCCCATGATGGACTGGGCAATGTCTACCACTTTCCGTAACTTCATTTGTTACTTAACCAGGCTGCGATGCAGCCAGTCAAAATGTTCTCTATCATACACCTGTGGGACAATTCGGTGACATACCAAATCATCCCAATCTTCTAAGGAAATAGACTACAAGATGATTAGAATGGTAAAGAGTTCCATGTGGAAATATAAACATATTGCATTGGCCAGTTTGGAATAATCTTCAGATTCTGGTGTACATCCTATATAATGAATGAATCTCTCCAGCATACCTTCTTTTCCTCTATCCCCTTGATATTGCAGCAAGTTGTTTCTTTGTAGTTGGGGTGGTTGAAGGGAGGTGGGGGGTGGAAAGATTGATTAACTCCAAATTGCTGAGTGATCTTTACCAGTGTGCAGTATTTTTTTACTAACACACACATTAGCTTAAAATGTAAATTTAAATCTTTTATTGCACTAAGATGGCTTCAAAATATTTATAATGGCAATTTGTACAATTAATTTTCATACCACATAAACTTTTCTAATTGTGCAACTCTGCGCTCTGTGGCTTTCCCAGAGATAACATTACATGACAAAAGAATTTACTCCCTATTTAGAAAATCAGCCAAACGGATTTCTTGTTTAGACTCTAGAAATACAACGTGGAAACAGGCCCTTCGGCTCGGAGAGTCCTCGCCGACCAGAAATAACTACACTAGCACTATCCTACACTAGGGACAATTTACACTTTACACCAAAATCTATTAACCTACAAACCTGCACGTCTTTGGAGTGTTGCAGGGTGCAGGAGCAGCCGGAGAAAACCCATGTGGTCACAGGGAGGACGTACAAACACCGTAGAAACAGTACCGCAGTCAGGATCGAACTCGGTCTCTGGCACTGTAAGTTCAAGTTCACATTTATTGCCACATGCACCAATTAAGGTACAGTGGAATTTGACTTACCATGCAGCCATACAAACAAAAGAGCAGAATACACAACAGAATATAACATGAACATCCACCACAGTGGAATCACCATTCTTCACTCTGGTGGAAGGTAATAACTTTGTCAGTCCTCCTCCTTTGTTCATCCGTGGTCGGGTGAATAAAACATTTAGTGAAAATAGTATGTTTAGAGATTCTCTGAGAGAGATGGGGAAATCTAGTCTGGAAACGGTATGCTGTGCTATCATCAGTGGTATAAATTAAAATAGGGTATGAGCAAGAGGCTAGATATGTTGCAATGCACAGATCTTGGAGGAAGTTAAAGAGGCTGGTTCACATAAGTGGAAATGTCATGAACAAGAGGCCAGAGTTTTAAGTGATCATCATCTTATTTTGCAGCTGAAGTGCATAGAAATTTCCCTCTGTGTAGGCAATCTCTGGACTTCTCTGCTCCAGATGGTGGTGGAGGTCAGATCATTCAATATGTTTACGGTGGAGATAGATAAATATTTGCAAGATCATGGGTATTGAAAGTAATACGAAGCTGACATGGAAATACAGATGAGGTCGGTGTATATCCACCATATTGAATGGTGGGTTAGGTTGGAGGATCCGGTATCCCACTCCTCCTATTTTCATGTTGTCTTAAGATCACTAAACTTGGGAATTTGAAATTGGTGCATTGCTTATCTAAAAACAACAAGTTGTTGAGCAGGGGGTGGTGTGTTAATTAACTTTTGTTGTGAGTGGAGTTATAAGGAAGAGGAAACATAAAAGTCTGCGGATGCTGCAATCTGGAGCAAAAAAAAAGATTGCTGGGGAAAGTTGACATCTCTGGAGGAAAATGGACAGGCGAAGTTTCAGGTCGGGCCTGAAGAAGTGTCCCCACCCAAAATGTCATCTGTCCATTTTCCTCCACCAATGCTGCCTGACCTGCCGAATTCCTTCAGTACGTTGTGTCTTGCCAAATATTCCAGCACCTGCTGTCTCTTGTGCCTGCTGGAGGAATTCCAGTGGGTCAGGCAGCGCTGTGCAAGAGCCACTACACTCCAAACCATGGCGGGAAATCCTGGGGGGTAATGGGTGGGCACAAAAAAAAATGCTTTGTGAGGTGGGGGACATTACCCCCCCCCCCCCCCCCCCATGTTTTGTAATCCGGACTTTATCAGACGCTTTCTAAGGGCTGAATCGGCCCGTTTGCGGGGCCTTTCAGCGCCCGATGTGGCTTAAAATCAAACTGCTGCATCGAGGCGATTGAGGCTCCCGATGTTGAAGCCCCCGCCGGCCGATGAAAGCGCCCGCGAACGGGCCAATTCACGCCCCACGATTCGGGGCGGATGAAGCTGCTGTTGCTGGAGCTCGGAGTCGGTCACCAACCAGGACTGCTCCCCATGTTACCGTCCACAGGACCCACGGCTGAAGCCTCGCGTGTGTGCTCATGTGCGCGGCCGCCAAGAAATTGTGTCCCCCCCCCATATTTTGACAGCAATTTCCGTGCCTGCCGTGCACTGTCAGTGGATCACCAACTTCCTGACAGACAGGAAGCAGCATGTGAGGCTGGGTAAGCACATCTCGGACCCGCTGACCCTCAGCATAGGAGCCCCGCAAGGCTGCGTACCCTCCCCTCTCTTTTACTCTCTTTACACCAACATCTACACCTCCACAGACCCCTCTGTCTAGGTATGTTACAAAACCTACCTGAATCGTCATTGGGAATCTGCCCTCAGCCATGTCCGCGATTTTGGCGCTGTTTGGAGGGGGCGGGTTTAAAACGCGATTTTTACTAGGCTGTACTAATCGCAGATGTTCAGCCTAGTAAATCATTAACGAAAAATCGCTGCAAGACCCGGTCGCAAAAGGTATTATTAGTTTTATAGGCCTCGATAATATAGTTCTAATAGTTTTTAAATTACTCTCTGATTCCGCAACCTCTCGCAGCCCCAGGGTTTTATAAAGCAAACAATTAAAGGTATGTACCTTATTTTTACATTAAATGGGGCATATATATAACCCTATATATCAAGTTATCTATAGCGAGTAGTTCATTTTGGGCTTTTTATATCCCGCAGTATTTTTCTCGGCATTTGAGGGCACTAATCCAGCGCGATATCAACGTTCTAAACCAGCGCGTTCCACATGAACCCACTAGAAAGCCGATTTAAATGGGCATTTATTTACAGCAATTGAACACTAAATTCCTTCCATTTGGCCTATAAATTAATGTAAATTAGATATAAAAATCATGTTATATTGTGAATTATTTGTGAATAATCTTTGGACACTTAGGCTATTTAAAAATGTTAATCTTTCCTTAAGAAATGGACTTTTGACAATCCAAGATCACAGCTTTTTTGTAATGTCCATTGAAAATCAATAGGGAACAAGATGCTAATTTCCGAGTATGAAAATGGCCATAACTTTTTTAATACTTGAGATATGAAAGTGAATTTGGTGTCAAATTAAACTTATTGTTATGCTTTATCTGATGGGATAAATTGCAGACTTGATTTTTAAAATCTCAAAATTTTGTAACATTGCTACTCTGTCAAGCTTCTCAAATTTGCAGACTACACAATCCTGATGGGACTGATCCAGGATGGGGAGCAATCTGCCTACAGTCAGGAAGAGACACAGCTGACGTCCTGGTGTCATCGCAACAACCTGGAGCTCAATGCTCTTAAGACAGTGGAATTGATTGTAGACTTTAGGAATGCTTCCCCTCCCATCCCCCCCCACTCACCATCAACAACACCACAGTCACATCTGTGGAGTCATTTAAGTTCCTTGGAACCATCATCTCCAGGGACCTTAAATGGGAGGCTGCCATCAACTCCACAGTCAAAAAGGCCCAACAGAGGATGTACTTCCTGCGGCAGCGAGAAAACACAATCTGCCACAGGCAATGATGGTCCAGTTTTATACTGCCATCATAGAATCTGTCCTCGCCTTCTCCATTATGGTCTGGTTTGGATCAGCCACCAAGCACAACATCCAGAGCTGCAGAACATCATTCGATCAGCTGAGAAGGTTATTGGCAGCAACCTTTCCCCCCCCCCCCCCCCCCCCCCCCCCCCCCCCCCATCGACAAACTGTACACTGCAAGGACCAGGAAGCAAGCGGGTAAGATCATCTCCGATCACTCTCACCCGGGCCACAAACTCTTTGAAGCATTTCCCTCTGGAAGACGACTCCGGACTGTCAAAGCCGCCACAGCCAGACATAAAAACAGCTTTTTTCCAACTCTACTCAACAACCAAAAGTCTTTTGCTCTGGTATTTTATTTCATTCTTCACATGTTTAAATTATAATGTTTTATTCTTAATTGTTTTACTTGCATGTTGTTAATTGCGAGCAAATCACCTAGGCAAGTTCCTTGTATGTATACATATTAATAACATTTATTCAAATGAATTAAATTCAATCTGTGGAGGGGAATGGATGGTCAGGTTTGGGTCAAGACTTTTCATCTTGGCAAAGAGTGATTGCAAGTTAAAAGAGATGGGTGGAGGGGTGGGGCACTTCTTACCCCAGACCTCCATTTCACCTCTTTATGTTGTCTATCGCCCCTCTCCACTTTCAGTCCAGATGCAGCTTTTCAGCAAGAAAGTTTTGAAGTTTGGGGAGAATATAAGATAGGCTGGCCAGGGGCGCATTATAATAGAATTGAAAATTGTTTTCTCAGTACCACATTCAGCCAGCCTGTTGGCTGGAATAATGTTTTCCTTCTCTTTCAATAACTTTTAACAGTTCATTCCTTGTACTCAGTAAAGAGCCAAGTCCTAAAAATCAAGTTTTCGCTCTGCTGCAGAAAGGGTTTTTCTCATAGCCAACTAGTTAGTCATAAGGTTGTACTCATCAGGCTTCCAAATAACATTTTGAGAGAAACTAGCTCCAATAGTTCGAGAAGAAACTGTTCTCTGGCTGGAGCACAAATATAGCAGCCCTTTCTGGGAGTGCTTGTTTCTTCCCAAATCGCCTTGCTTTTTTAGATAATCTCCTTGCGAATGAAACATGAACCAAAGGAATAGTTAGATCTCAAGCTGGGTGTTGAGCAGCCAGGTTGTTGTCTCTAAATAGATTCTCTGTACACCAGATTTGAAGTTTATATTTTATAATCTTTAAGTGGTGGAGGTATGGAGCATCTATGGAAAAATAGAGTCACTGGCGGGTTTGTGCAAATTCCATTTCACGTTGTTTTAAGCAACAAAGCAACTTGCCAACTTTGAGATAATGCGTGAATTAATTTGCATCACCAGACCATTATCATTTCCTCTTGTACTTGGTTGCTGTAGCAATCTTGACTGTCCATTACATGTCTTCTCTAATCCACTGATTTGGATTCAATTGTCTGCAGAATAATTTTTTTTTTTCAGTTAATAATGTGAGTGTTATCTTAACTACTTGGAGGCATATTTTGAGCTAACCTTGGAAAGATATAAACCAGAATAAACGTGATTTGTTTTCATAAGGGGAAATCTAAGTGATTGTCCAGAATAACCATGGGCACTTATCTAGGGAAATAATATATATTTTCTTTTTTATAGCAACACAGAATCCTTTCCCATTTTTCATTATTTCTTGGTCATTTATTGCCTTGCAAGAATATAACACATTATTTGCTCTATTTAGTAAAATGACAAAACAAATGCAAAGCATGTACATCATGAGACTAATTTGTGCCATTGTTGTTAAGGACCAAGATTCATGAAGTATTTCTGGTGACACTTTTTTGAAAAAGGAATTACTAAAGTCCTAAAGGAATTACGAATAGTTTATTGGCGGTGGGAAAAAGAAAGGACAAGATTAATGGTAATAATAGAATGAGTATCAAACAGAGTTTATCGTTATTGCAATATTATTGTTTTATTAAAACATTTTGGAAATAATCGCTGCTGGTTCTCAGATAAAATGATGGAATATCCTTAAAAGAAGCACGTTATAGGTATTGGAAGTTCAAAGGGATGTGAATGGTCCTGCATAAATGCAAAATGTTGTTTTATTGGTAAGGAATTGTTTATAGCTGTAGGTATATTTTTTCAAGTGGTAAGAAATGTAGCTGCCAGTTTTCATTCACCAAAGTCCCACAGCATTTCTGCATGGCAATGGTACAGAATAAATGTTGGTTGTGACGGTGAAATAACCCATTGTTCTTCATTAAAGGCCAAGGATTCTTTTTCATTTACCCAAGAAGCCATTGGACTGCAGGATTGATGATGATCTTGGAGTGGCCTTTAATTTAAGAATTGTTTTGTGGAAGTGTATGACTGCTGAGCCAAGGACCATGGGGCATCGGGTTAACCAGAGCTGCCAAGTAGTACGGATTTTCCGTATTTTGTACAGAAATGCGATAAGAATACAGATGTACGAATTTGCTTTGTAAAGTACGGATTTTTTTTAAATCGGCCCGACTTCCTGTTTCATCTTGCTGCTTAAAAAATGCAAGGATATAAAAAGTCATGCTGTAACTAAAAATTGTAGCAGATTAAATCTATTATAACCATATAACCATATAACAATTACAGCACGGAAACAGGCCATCTCGACCCTACAAGTCCGTGCCGAACAAATTTTTTTTCCCTATTAGTATTTTAAATTTCAAGATCTGGATGATTATTTTTGTAAGCTTTGATCTGCCTGTCCCGCTACAGGTTTAAACAGCGCTGTCAGTTTAGCATGTGGGAATTTAAAGGAACAGCGCTATGGGTTGTACTTATAGCGCTACCAGCTGGAGCGCTATTGCCTTTACACATAGTGCTATGGGCTTTACACACAGCGCTATGGCCACAGTGCTATTGGTCACAGACTGTTCGGGGAGGGAGAATGTGAGAGGGAGGGAGGGAATAAGAGAGGGAGGGAGAAAAAAAGGAAGGAGAGAGGGAGGTAAAGGGGGAGAGAGAGAGAGGGAGGGAGAGAGAGGGAAAGAGAGGAAGGAGGGAGAGAGAGCGAGGGACAGAGGGAGGCTTCCAAAATGGCTTCTACATCATCATCTGGTGCTAAAAGCAGGAAGCAGCCGTTCAAACAGAAGTATACAAAGAGATGGCAATGAATGCAATGTCAAGTAGGATGCGTAGAAGACATGTCAATTGGTAGCAAAGTTATGCATTCTTGTACTCTTACATGGGTATGACCGCACATAAAAAACAACTTTTATTTCAGCAAAATGGCACCGCGTAAAAATACTGATTTCCTCAGCAAAATATTGATTCTCAGGTACTAGAATACTGAAATGCTCTGACAAAACTTGGAAGCTCTGGGTTAAAACAACCAATGGAAATCCTGTTCTTTCAATGATATTTCATTGACTGAAGGCTGTACGTTCTCCCCGTGACCTGCATGGATTTCCCCCGAGATCTTCAGTTTCCTCCCACACTCCAAAGACATACAGGTTTGTAGGTTAAATCGCTTGCTATAAAATGTAAAAATTGTCCCTAATGTGTTAGTGTGCGGGAATCACTGATCAGCGCAGACTCGGTGGGCCAAAGGGCCTGTTTCCATGCAGTATCTCAATACTAAACAATGGTTAATGTCTGAGGCATTACTAAGTAACCCAAAAATCGACGCAAGTGATGGGAAGTATGCCTTTAAACCCAAATATAACTTGAGAGATAAAAAAGCTCTCTTAAGGCTGTTGGACAAGCATGATCAGCGGGGTTTGGGAGGAATCCTCTTGGAAGACATAGAGGAAGGATTGCCAAATGCACAGAAAGCTATAAAGGTATTGGGGGACCAAATAGTTTTTGTGACACGACCTGACAAAAAGAAGATTCTCTTCTACAATGACAAAAGCTGCCAGTTCACGATGGATGAAGCTGTGGAGAAGCATTCCAGTGGATTCTATGGATGAAGAGAAGATTGAAGACTATTTGAAAAGACAGGGCATTTCTTCAATGCAGGAGACAGGACCAAAGAAGTTGTCTGTTCAGAAGAGGAAAAAGTCTGCTTCTCAAAGAAAAAGGAAATTCAAGGCACATAATAACCATATGGCAGGCATACTGGAAGATTACTCTGAGGGAGTAGCTGGCAAAGAGTAGCAGGACTGAAAGAGGAAGTGGAATGATACTTGAAGATGAACTGAATAATGCACCAAAGGTGTTGTGGTAGAAGAACAGTGCCAGAAGACTGCTGTAGCTTTTCCATTGATATTTTTTCGTTCTGTTACTTAAATCTAATGCTTTTTGTTGCGTCTTATTAGAAAGTTTTGTGAAACCAACATTACTGATTCTGGAGTGACCTTATAGGATTTGTACAAAAAAAACTCTTTTTTCTCCTTTTGGAACGATTGCTCAGTAAAATGTGATACCTGCATCAGATCTCTTTCTGTTCGAACTCTGAAGTGCTTTTGGGGAGTGTTGTACAATAAAAGTAAGCATTTATTATATGAGAAAAAAAAAAATTCTCAATACTAAACTAAAGACAGATATGTCTTCCTCAGTCAGTGAAATATCATTGAAAGAAAAGTGTATGGAACAGAATAATAATGATGCATTGTTCATGTCAACAAGATAAATAAAGACACCTTGTACAAGTCATAATACGAAAAATATTGAAATTAAGCAAGGTTCGAAGTTCTTTTCCTTTTTTTTGGAAGTTTGCTGTTTTATCAACATTCTTGAAATACACAAACAGTGTATGAAAGAGAAAAACCCTTAAGCTTTTGTTATTAACTTTTCTCTCCTATTTGCCCAAAGACTTGCCTCAAGCGAATAATATGTAGAGAGGATTTCTAGACAAAATGGTCAAATAAATTGGATTTTCTTGACGAAATTTAGTTTTTATTTTATTCTTCAAATGTGTTCTATGTAAAGATAGGAGAATAAATTGTTCGTATTGGTTTCAGTTGCCTTATTATTGTGGAAAAGATGATTTTAGCATTTATCACTGAATCCCTCCTGAGGAATTGGGTAATAGTGTTTATATTTTAAATATACATAAAGTAAAGTATCCTTTATTGTCATTCGGTCTGAACGAAATTTCATGCCTTGCAATCATACATATAATAAAATAACAAAAACACACAATAAACACAAATTTAACATCCACCACAGTGAGTTCACCAGGCACCTCCTCACTGTGATGGAAGGCAAAAGTCTTAAAGTCTTTGTCTCTTCCCTCCTTGTTCTCCCTCTGCGCTGAGGCGATCCAGGCTTCCGATGTTGTGACCCCGCCGGGTGATGGTAAGTAAGTCAGTCCCGCGGCTGAATCCGAGCTCCGCGAACGGGCCCGATCAAACTCCGTGGCCCGGGGTGGTCGAAGCTCCCGCCCTCCAGTCCAGCGGACAAAGCTGTTGTTGCGGGAGATCCAGAAAAACAGGTCACCAACCTGTGACCTGCGAGCTCCCGACGATGTCGGCCACTGGCCCACGGACGAGGCTCCGAGGTCGGGTTGCCGCCACAGCCACGCCACGAAGTCGGGTCGCCGCTGCCGGAACGCCACCCTAGCCCCGAAGTCGGGCGGCCGCTGGAACGCCGCCACAGCCACGAAGTCGGGTCGCCGCCGCTGGAACGCCGCCACAGCCCCGAAGTCGGTCAGCCTCGCGCTGGTTGGCTGGCTCTGCCTCCGGAGCCTCGAGGTCGGTTCCAGTTGGAGGTCGCCAGCTCTGCCATTAGGCCTCAGCGCAGACTGAGACGGAGACGAGGGATACGACAAGAATAGGTCGCATTCCCCCGAAGGAAGAGACCAAAACAAGTTTCTCCCACCCCACCCCCCCCCCACACATACACAACCTAATAACTAAAATTAACTAACTAAAACAGGACAAGAAAACAACAACAAAATAGAAACGGACTGCAGGCGAGCCGCAGCTGCTAAGGCAGCATCGCCACTTCCGCCACTTCAACTTATACTCCATAATAATATCCAAATACCCATACAATGCCCAAATATATTTTAACGGTTTTAACGAGAATAACTCGCGTTAAATCAGATTAATCTGTAGAACAGAGGAGTCATTCATTATCATTATTAATGTTGCCTTTTAATTCCTGTTCTTAGTTCTAAGTTACTGAAATTAAATGTCTCTTTTACCACAGTGGGCTTTCAACCAAAGATCTTAGAGCCTTTCAACGCTGGGTGACTAGTCCAATAGCTGGGCCAGAACTCTGCCAATCAGTGTAAACCATGGTGTCCCATAATTTGTTTTGCCAACAACATGCTCATGTTGACAGTGGAAAGTAATTCATGGCCCTGTGATTAATTTAATGTTACAAGAGCAGAATTAGGCCATTCGGCCCATCGTCTACTCTGCCATTCAATAACAGCTGATGTATCGTTCCCTCTCAACCCCATGCTCCTGCCTTCTCCCCATAACCCCTGACACCCTCACTAATCAAGAATCTGTCGACCTTAAAAATGTCCATTTACTTGGCTTCCACAGCCATCTGTGGCATTGAATTCCACAGATTTACTTGCCTCTGAAATTTCTCTTCATCTCCTTTCTAAAGGTACGTCCTTTTATTCTGAGGTCTCTAGTCCGAGACTCTCCAGCTAGTGGAAACACCCTCTCCACATCCACTCGATCCAGGCCTTCCACTATTGGGTAAATTTCAATGAGGTCCCCCCTCATCCAGTGCCGTCAAATGCTCATCATAGGCGAACCCACTCATTCCAGGGATCCTCTGTACCCTCTCCGGCGCCAGCACATCCTTCCTCAGATATGGGGCCCAAAACTGCTCACAATATTCCAAATGCGGTCTGACCAGTGCCTTACAAAACCTCAGCACTATATCCATTATTTTTATATGCTGTATGAAAATAGCTTTATATATAAAGGAAGACGGTTAGAGACTGGAATGTTCATACATGGATTGTTATTACTAGTTTGCCCACTTTTTCCTGTGAAATGTGTTTCAATTGAATATTCCAATTCATGGTTTTATTTTATTTTTTAAACTCAATTAGATGCTTACAGTACAAGAGATGAAACATTTTGATGGTCAGGATGCCCTAGTGTTAGGCCATTTGTAAAAGTAGTATATATCTGTGCTTGGAAGTCAACTGAGGCGTGCAGTAAAACTGGTTCAAATTCTCATAATCTCCCTTCACAAATGTTACAGTTTAAGTCTTCATTGCTATGGTTTTCTAAAATTAACATCCATGTTTACTGTTAAGTTGGCCTTCGGCAAAAAAAACCCCATCTTAAAAAATAATTATCTGGACCTGTGAACGTGCCAGTTTTTTTTTTAACTTTAAGTTCAGTTTGAGCAGATTGTTGGAATTGAACTACTTTGCTGATGGTTCCGTTCAACACTTTGTTTAGGTGGATGCAATTATCTGTGGGGTCATAAATCTTTTTCCAATTGCATTTCTGAGTATGAACTTATGGTGTTTGCATCATTAATAATGCTCAAACAACCCGTACCTGAAAAATAAAGTTGTTGTTTCATCATCTTCTATCCTTAATCCAACATTTTCCCTAACTCAGTGACCACGTTTTTCAGTCATCCCTTTATCAATTGGCATCGAAAACTCCATACATATTTATTTAAAAACATACATTGGTCGAATAACTCAGCAGGTTAGGCAGCATCTCCGGAAAACAAAGACTGGGGACATTTTCAGTCAGGACTCTTCTTCAGACTGATTGTAAGTGAGAGGGACAAAAGGTGCGAGACAAAAGGATTGAAGAGTTACAAATTGTGAAGCAAAAGGAAGGAATGTAGGTGGAAGAGGAGGGAAGAAATAGGTGTGTCCAGCTGGGGCACAGGGGGGAGAGTGGGGGGAGGGGAAGAAAGAGTGGATGAGATGGGAAGGGGGTTGCTTTGTAGTGTTCCTATTGGTTTATGTGGATTATGAGATGTTGTTCATCCAGATTGTGTGTGGCGTCACTCTGGCAATGGAGGAGGCCCAGGAACAAGGTCAGTATGGTAATGGGGGTTGTTGGTATGGGAATGAGAAAAGGAGAACACCTCCTCCCATTCCCATACTAACCAGTACCTCATAGTCAGCTTGGGTAGTTTGTAATGCAATGGTATGAACATTGAATTCTCCAATGTTAGGTGACGACAAATCCCACACACCACCCCCTTTCTTCCCCTCCCTCCTCAATCTCCTGTGACCCACCTGGACTTTCCTAATACATTTTCTTTTTGGATGCTACACAGAAGTGTGATAGATTTTCCAGTGAATTCAAAGGGAGTGTGGGAATCAAAACATACCAAGTTAAAGTGAGTGTCATTTAAAGGAGGTAGGAACTACAGATTCTAGTTTACAGAAAAGGACACACAGTGATGGAATAATTCAATGGGTCAGGCAGCATCTCCGGAGAATGTTTGGGTTCGGAATCCTTCTTCAGACTAAAAAGGGAGGGCTGGAGATAGCTCCAGTAAATTAAAGGAAGGACCGTAGGGATTGACTTTGCGGGCCTGTATTTCTGTCCCCTTACACTGTGACCTCTATTAGTCTGATAAAATGGACAATCCAACAAGGGGCTGGAAACTAGGGTGTGGGAAAATCAGTGGTGGACATGTGCTCAAATATATATATATTTTTTTAACTGAGCCTACCATGTGCCTTTCTAGTTGTTTGCTAGAGAACATAGAGCTTTATGTGCACTAGGACATCTGGCTGTTTTTGAGCACCAACATGTTTCAATATCTCACCATTAAAAAAAAAAAGCATATTCTGTTATTTTTCTACTGCAGTGGATGACCTCACATTTTTCTACGTTATATTGCATTTGATATGTGCTTACCCACTCACTGATCAGCCAATACCCCCTGAAGCATCTGTGCATCGTTCTTGGAGCCCACACTCCAACCTCATTGATTATCATTAACAAACTTGCTCGTATAACTTTTGATCCCTCATTCAAGTCACAAATGCATAGATCACTGAAACAATCCACTTTTCAAAGTTTCCTAACGTGTAAATGGTCCCTTTCTTTTAACTGTGTTAACCAATCCGGCAATAGATTATATGAAATACTGTGTGCTTAATTTTGTTTGATAATCTCTTGTATGCAACTTTTTATTAAAAGCATTTCAAAGTCCAAATGCACAACATCAACCGGTGTACCATTATTCTGCTAATTACAACCTTAACATATCCAACAGATTTTCATTATTTTTCAGTGACCTGTTGCCACTTCAAAAAAGAGATTCCAGGATTGTCCCTATTAGTTCTGTTGGACTAACTAGCTGCTTTTCCCATTCTTCTCTCTCCATCATCATAAGTAGAGCCAGGATGTTTACGCACTAAAAATCTCTGAAATAGGCAGACAAAAAGGCATAATAAAATTACAAAAAAGGCACGAAAAAGGCATTTATTGACAAAAAAAAGCATAAAAAGGCATGTATTTCCACCACCAAAATATGGTTAAAAATTATAATATAAAGGTATACTACATTAAATGACCAAAGTTGCCTGGTTGCACACAATTACTAGCATTTTTTCCAAATTAAATGGTGTTAAACTATGCCGTCTGTCAGACAGAATATGTTTCAGTTGTAAAAAACTTCTTTCTACCTCAGCTGAGGTCACTGGTGCATACCCGAAACAAGCTACAGACTCTATATTCATGTTGATATCTTGTGCATTACAACTACCTTTGAGAACTTTAGCTATGTTTTGTATTTCTTCACGATCTTTGTTAGCTAAAATCACTCACATTTTCCTTGTATGTCTTTATCTACATCGCCAGGAACTTAACGAATATCGTCAGTTACTTTGTTGTAAACCTGCAAGTTATTCACTAATGTTTCGTCACGTTTCTCAAGGGAAGTGGGAACTTTGCAAAATTGGAAGCAATAAGTAGATTTTGGAGAAGACTGAACCAGTGGGCAGCGGCACGAATGAATGAACGACTGATGGTGGCACCCCTGGTTTCGCACTGGTGGTGGAAATTTTCTTGTAATTTAAACTATGTTAACACGTTAATAATAACATTAATATTAATGTGTTAACATAGAAAACGGCATTGTAATCACGGTACAACTAGAGAAAATAGCACAACCTTTTAGAAAAACGGCAAAAAAGGCTGATTTAGGCACTTGATCGTGAAAAAGGCATTATCTTGGGGAAATCATCAAAAAAGGCATGAAACATAATGTGTTATGTTTGCTATCCTTCAATCTGTGGGAACCACTCTGGAAACTATGACATTTTGGATTATGAAAGTAAGTACATTTGTTTCTGTAAATGATTACGTTACACAGCCTGGAGTTTAAAGTCATCTTTAATCGTAACACATAGTATAGCGGTACAGCAGGTTGTTAGCTGCTAGTTCATCATCACCGCTTCCAAGACTACCCAATGTAGGAAGTGGGTGTTAGTATAAAGCATACAGTAAGGTGGGGTTAATGATGTTACTCTACTATGATTGGTTCACATGCAATAACCAATCTACATCCTTCCCCGTAAAGAGCGAATATAGTTAAGCACATGTAAGACGCGCAAACTTAAACATACTCGCCGTACCTGTCAGGCGGTCTACTAATACGACCCGAACGCGTACGGACCAACCCCTCTCCCTCCGCACAAGAAAAGTTAGTGGGGGAGGGAGGCGGTGAACCCAGAAGGGAGCGAGCAGCTGGGGGCACTTTAGGCGACCGATAGGGTGAGCATGCGGGAGAGGTAGTGTTGTTGTTGACAGGGCCGCCGGTCGTGGGCTATGAATTTCTGAAAACCTCAGCTCCAAGTCCTTCTCTTGCAACTTAACATAAGTTCTGCACACAGAAGTTATCATTTGAGCAATTCTATTGCATAATATTTCCTCACAGGCTGACATAAACATGGTTTGTAAGTCCTTAGTTGCCTGGAGGTACCGCTGAAATTTATCCAGCTAACCTGTACAAGTAATCTTCCTGTTGTTTGTCCAACTAGACTGCTTATCTACTAAAGCATTTGATTAGAAGGTTATTTGGGACTGACTGGGATGAATTCCAATCCCCGGTGCCATGGCTACCTGTCCACGTAATTCATCCAATTAATCCTAAACTCTTTTCTTGGCAGACTAAAGATCTATTTCATTGCGAAAGGATTTGAGTTTAGGAGCAAGGAGGTCCTACTGCAGTTGCACAGGGCCCTGGTGAGGCCGCTCCTGGAGTATTGTGTGCAATTTTGGTCTCCAAATTTGAGGAAGAACATTATTGCTATTGGGGGAGTGCAGCGTAGGTTCACCAGCTTAATTCCCGGGATGGCGGGACTGATGTATGATGAAAGAATGGGTAGACTGGGCTTGTATTCGCTGGAATTTAGAATGATGAGAGGGGATCGTACAGAAACATATAAAATTCTTAGAGGATTGGAAAGGGTAGATGCAGGAAAAAGGTTCCCGATACTGGGGGAGTCCAGAACCAGGGGTCACAGTTTAAGAATAAGCAGTAGGCCATTTAGGACTGAGATGAGGAAAAACGTTTTCACCCAGAGAGTTGTGAATCTGTGGAATTCTCTGCCACAGAAGGCAGTGGAAGCCAATTCACTGGATGTTTTCAAGAGAGAGTTAGGTTTGGCGCTTAGGGTTAAAGGAATCAAGAGATATGGGGAAAAAGCCGGAATGGGGTACTGATTTTGTATGATCAGCCATAATCATATTGAATGGTGGTGCTGGCTCAGGGCCGAATGGTCTACTCCTGCACCTATTTTCTGTGTTTCTTTGTTTCTGTTTGGTTCCAGTATCCATTCATTTAAGGATTAGAAGTTGATTTGCATTGACCATGACATTTTGGAACATATTTTATCATAAGCAGACCAGGACTAAATTTGATAGCTCTCACAAACAGGCCAGGAAATTGCATTATATTGTTAACCTGCACTCGTTGATTGCAGTACACATGGTACACCACTTTCTGCTTGCTATTCATTTCAATGATATCTGCAGTCAGCAAGCACAAGGCATTGGGGGTTCAGTATTGATGTGGATAGAGAACTGGCTGGCAAACAGGAAGCAAAGAGTAGGAGTAAACGGGTCCTTTTCACAATGGCAGGCAGTGACTAGTGGGGTACCGCAAGGCTCAGTGCTGGGACCCCAGCTATTTACAATATATATTAATGATCTAGATGAGGGAATTGAAGGCAATACCTCCAAGTTTGCGGATGACACTAAGCTGGGGGGCAGTGTTAGCTGTGAGGAGGATGCTAGGAGACTGCAAGGTGACTTGGATAGGCTGGGTGAGTGGGCAAATGTTTGGCAGATGCAGTATAATGTGAATAAATGTGAGGTTATCCATTTTGGTGGCAAAAACGGGAAAGCAGACTATTATCTAAATGGTGGCCAATTGGAAAAGGGGGAGATGCAGCGAGACCTGGGTGTCATGGTACACCAGTCATTGAAGGTAGGCAGGCAGGTGCAGCAGGTAGTAAAGAAAGCGAATGGTATGTTAGCTTTCATTGCAAAAGGATTTGAGTATAGGAGCATGGAGGTTCTACTGCAGTTGTACAGGCTCTTGGTGAGACCACACCTGGAGTATTGCGTACAGTTTTGGTCTCCAAATCTGAGGAAGGACATTATTGCCATAGAGGGAGTGCAGAGACGGTTCACCAGACTGATTCCTGGGATGTCAGGACTGTCTTATGAAGAAAGACTGGATAGACTTGGTTTATACTCTCTAGAATTTAGGAGATTGAGAGGGGATCTTATAGAAACTTACAAAATTCTTAAGGGGTTGGACAGGCTAGATGCAGGAAGATTGTTCCCGATGTTAGGGAAGTCCAGGACAAGGGGTCACAGCTTAAGGATAAGGGGGAAATCCTTTAAAACCGAGATGAGAAGAACTTTTTTCACACAGAGAGTGGTGAATCTCTGGAACTCTCTGCCACAGAGGGTAGTTGAGGCCAGTTCATTGGCTATATTTAAGAGGGAGTTAGATGTGGCCCTTGTGGCTAAGGGGATCAGGGGGTATGGAGAGAAGGCAGGTACGGGATACTGAGTTGGATGATCAGCCATGATCATATTGAATGGCGGTGCAGGCTCGAAGGGCCGAATGGCCTACTCCACCTAATTTCTATGTTTCTATGTAACAGGAAGTGGTCAAAATGAGACTTTTATATATATATAATATATATACTAGACTAAGTGGGACCCAACGGGTCCCAGCATCCCACGGGAGGGCTGGTCCCACAGCGCAATATTCCACCTCTCCACCAATTCCAATATTGGTAGCCAGTGGGGGGGGGGGGGGCTTTCTGAAGGGCAAATATGGGTGTTGTGCGCTGAAGGTTCGAAGGGCCGAATGGCCTACTCCTGCACCTAATTTCTATGTTTCTATGAATGAATTGCTGGGTTTTTTTTTCTGGCTGGGGGGTGGTACGCAGGAGGGGAGGGTGGGGGGTGGTACGCAGGGGGACGGTGTTCCCCTACTTTTCAGTTTCCAGTTTATGTCCAATTTCTGTACTGGAAGGGAGTCAGAGTTGTTATACCCTGTACATGTTTTTTTTAAAAACGACCATGGATAACCGTTACGAGTCACCACTGCACCGGCCATGAGACGAAAACGATTTGTTAACTACCACTGTTAGCACTTGTTAGCAGCCAGTAGTGTCAATGTGTCATCAATACATCGATCCTCATTTCTCAGTAAATTTAATTGTGTTTTGACCAAGTATTAATGACTCTGCGTTCCTTTGAATAAAATGCACGGGAGAATTTCTTAAAACTCACTGTCATTGAAGGCTCTGGACCACGAGCACGGGCTTTCATCCTGGTGTGCAGGTAAAGTCATTCACCCATGTTATTTTATTATTCTCCCTCACCCTCTCCCTCTCCCCACTCCCCCCTCCCCCCTCTCTCCCACTCCCTCTTGTCTTGGCATTGCCGGAATCATTAGGCGTTTTGCGGGGACGGCTGCATCTTCGGTTCCTTCCTGTTGATAGTTCGGGAAGCGGTAGAGACGAGGGACGTAAAGCGGTGGTCCGACCAGTCAGAGGCCATGCTGCAAGATGCACTGAGTGATGTCGACTGGAATATGTTCGAAGCAAGTTCCAGTGACGTCAGTGAGTTCGCGGAAGCAGTCATGGACTTCATCGCAACAATAACCGACAACATCATCCCCACGGTAAGGGTAAGCACCTTCCCGAACCAAAAACCCTGTGTAGACAGGTCTGTTCGTGTGGCCTTGAATGCTCGCACCGTTGCCTACAACTCGGGCTTGGCATCAGGAAACATGGACGTCTACAAGGCAGAGTCCTACCGAATGCGAAGGGCGGTGAAGGACGCAAAGAGAAGGTACAGGGACAAGATGGAGTTACAGATGGAGCAGCAGGACACCAGAAGCCTGTGGCAGGGGCTACGGATTGTAACCAACTACCGAAGCACCGCTCCCTCATCCGCATGTGCCGGCACCTCCCTAGCTGACGACCTGAACTCCTTCTACGCTCGTTTCGAGAGGGGCAACACCACTCCAGGTCTGCCGACTATCGTCAATACCGACAGCGGGCTGGCTACCGAAGCTGAAGGGAGGAATATGCACACATTCTCGCTGTCCGAGCACGACGTGAGGAGGGCACTGACACGGGTGAACACAAGAAAAGCTGCAGGCCCCGATGGCATCTCGGGGCGAGTACTCAAGTCCTGTGCTACGCAGCTAGCTCCAGTGCTCACTACATTATTCAACCTCTCCCTGGACAAGTCCGTGGTCCCTGCCTGCTTCAAAAAATCCATCATTGTACCGGTACCAAAAAATGCCTCCCCAGCCTGCCTGAATGACTACCGTCCGGTGGCCCTTACCTCGGTAGTCATGAAATGCTTTGAGAGGCTGGTGAAGAATCACATCTGCGCCTTCCTCCCTCGGAACTTGGACCCGTTGCAGTTTGCATACCGTCCGAACAGGTCCACGGACGATGCGGTCTCCCAGGTCTTGCACACCGCTCTCTCCCATCTGGACAGCCAGAAGGGGGGCTACGTGAGGATGCTGTTCATAGACTACAGTTCAGCCTTCAACACGATAGTCCCCACCAGACTGGCCGGGAAGCTACTGGAATTGGGGCTCAACACCTCCCTGTGTGCCTGGGTCCTGGACTTTCTCACCGCCAGGCCCCAGGTAGTCAAGATGGGAGGGAATACATCGAAGTCCCTCACCCTGAGCACAGGATCGCCCCAGGGTTGCGTCCTCAGCCCCCTATTGTACTCCCTGTACACACATGACTGTGTGGCTAGGTTCAGCTCCAATTCAATAATTAAGTTTGCTGATGACACTGTGGTGGTGGGCCTGATCTCAGACAATGATGAGAGGGCCTACCGGGAGGAGGTGGCTGATCTAGCACTCTGGTGCCAGGAGAACAGCCTCCTCTTGAACATCAAAAAAACGAAGGAGCTGATCATGGACTTTAGGAGGGCACATCATCCGAGGACGTACACTCCATTGAGTATAAATGGGGATCCTGTGGATAGGGTGAACTGTTTTAAATATCTGGGAGTCCACATCTCTGAGGATATGACATGGTCATCACACACCTCAGCACTGGTGAGTAAGGCAAGGCAGCGCCTTTACCACCTCAGGCAATTGAGGAAATTCAGAGTGTCTCCGAGGATCCTCCAGTGCTTCTACGCAGCGGCGGTGGAAAGCATCTTGTCCGGGAACATTACCATCTGGTTCGGGAATTGCTCTGCCAAGGACAAGAAGGCTCTGCAGAGAGTCGTGCGTTCGGCCGAACGCACTATGGGAACTTCACTCACCCCCCTGCAGGAACTATACAACAGGAGGTGCAACTCCAGAGCAAACAAAATCATGAGAGACCTCTTCCACCCCTGCAACGGACTGTTCCAGCCGCTACGGTCAGGCAAACGCCTCCGTTGCCACGCAGTGAGAACGGAGAGGTTGAGAAGGAGTTTCTTCCCAGAGGCAATTCGGACTGTAAACGCCTTTCTCACCAGGGACTAACTGTACAGAACGTTTTTCCTTCTATTATTTATTATGTAAAATAATATGTGTGTTATGATTGTGTTTATAATTTGTTTGGTTGTTTTGTTGTTCCGCGAGCATTGCCACTTTCATTTCACTGCACATCTCGTATGTGTATGTGACAAATAAACTTGACTTGACTTGACGACTTGACTTGGGGGAGGGGGGGGGGGGATGCCCTGGCCGTGGCGGCTCCTGGTCCGTTCCCTCTGCGTGTGCTGCCTGGCCCGCTGAGTTCCTCCACCACTTTTTTGGCTCTGGAGTTGAAGGTGGACACGGGGGGGGTTTGGGTGGCTCAGTGGGACGGGCTGCGGCTCTGGGGAATGGGTGGTGTTTCGCGTCGAGACCCTTCTTCAGATAATCACAAGTAGAATAGAATAGAATAGTTTCTTTATTGTCATTGTAACATGAACCATGTACAACGAAATTTTAAAATGTCAGCCAGTCAGTGCACCATTCAAACATTTCTAAAAGCTAACGATGCATACAAGGTAAAATATTAAAAGATAAACAACTAAAATAAATATCGTGAAAATAGCACGCATAAACACCCAACCCTACATCCTTCTGTCGATTTCACAGTGTACCACAGTCCCTTAGTCTGTATCGCCCCTGCGTTCCTTGGCAGCTACATTTAGTGCCTTTATAGCAGTGGGGTAAAAACTGTTTTTAAGTCTGTTCGTCCTTGTCCTAGATCTGTACCGTCTGCCTGACGGCAACAGTTCAAACAAGGAGTGTCCGGAGTGGGAAATGTCCTTTATAATACTCTGGGATTTTTTGATGCAGCGGGAACTGTGTAAGTCCTCCAAGGTAAGGAGAGGGCAGCCGACAATCCTCTGGGCGTTGTCAATGGCCCTCTGGAGCGCTTTCCTCTGAGCCGCTGTGCAGCTGGTGTACCATACGCATACACAGTATGTTAGGATGCTCTCAATGGAGCACCGATAAAAGGACAGCAGCAGTCTCTGATTGATGTTATTCTTCCTGAGCACCCTCAGGTAGTGCAGTCTCTGCTGGACCTTTTTCAGCAACGCAGTGGTGTTCACGCTCCACGTCAGGTCCTCCTCAATATGGATTCCCAGGAAGCGGAAATCCGCCACCCTCTCCACACAGTCCCCTCTGATAATCAATGGTACCATGTCCGTTTTATTCTTCCTTAAGTCTATTATTATTTCCTTTGTCTTTAAGGTGTTGAGGAGCAGGTTATTTTCGTCACACCACACTGTCAGCTGCTCCACCTCATCCCGGTAGGCGTACTCGCCCCCCCCGGAGATGAGTCCCACCACTGTAGTGTCATCCGCAAATTTGACAATGGTGTGCTGTGGTGGGCGGGGGTGCAGTCATGTGTGTAGATGGTGTAGAGCAGGGGGCTCAGCACGCAGCCCTGTGGAGAGCCGATATTGAGGCTGAGGGCCATGGATGTGTGATGGCCCACTCTGACTATCTGGCTGCGACCCGACAGGAAGCTATTTATCCACATGCAGGTGGAGTGTGGAAGTCCCAAGTCCCCCAGTTTGTCCACCAGTTTGTGGTATTAAAAGCAGAGCTGTAATCCACAAAGAGCATCCGCACGTAGCTCCTCCACTGCTCCAGGTGGGACAGTGCAGCATGGAGGGCTGTGGCTACAGCGTCCTCTGTAGATTTATTTGCTCTGTACGCAAACTGGTGGGGGTCAAAGCTTTGGGGCAGGAGTGATGTGATATGACCCCGGACCAGTTTTTCAAAACACTTCATCACCACTGGTGTGAGTGCGACTGGCCGGTAGTCGTTGAGGCTGGAGATGTTGGTTTTTTTTGGGCTAGGGGACTATGGTGGAGGACTTCAGACAGGGTGGAACAGTGGACTGGGCCAGAGACTGGTTAAAAATCCTCGTACAGACTCCAGCCAGCTGATCTGCGCAGTCCTTCAACACGCGTCCAGAGACGCCGTCAGGTCCAGTAGCCTTCCTTGGATTGATGGCCCGCAGCGTGCGCCTCACTGACGCAAGTTCAGTTCAGTCTGAAGAAGGGTTTTCTCTCCAGTCGCTGCCTGTCCTGCTGAGTTACTCCAGCTTTATGCCTTTCTTCAATTTCAGAGTTGAATAAAAAACACAGTGCTGGAGGAACTCAGCGGGCTAGGCAGCATCTGTGGAGGGAATGGATTAGGAGTTGTTTCGGTCCAGGGTTCTTCTTCAATAGGAAGGAACTGCAGATCAAAGATACTAGAGCGGATACTAGTATCTTTGCTGCCGATCAGGCATGATATTCTTCCGATTTAAATAGGAATTCCGATTTTATTGTTTTCCTATTTGTCAACTTTTTGTGCCCGATTATTTGGCGGCAAATCAACCGCTGTCTCTAATGGGGGTTGCACCCAATCACTGACCAGCTTCCCTTAAAATTCTCGTCCAATCAACAAATCGGTCTCCTCCCGACCAATCATCCGCTGTCTCCAAGGGCATTGTGTCCAATCACATAATGCACTGGTCACTCGGCGGCCAATCAGACGCAGTCTCCGAGGGGCATTGTGACCAATCACTAACCAGCTTCCCTTAAAATTCCCATCCAATCAACAAATTGGTCTCCTCCCGACCAATCATCCGCTGTCTCCAAGGGCATTGTGTCCAATCACATAATGCACTGGTCACTCGGCGGCCAATCAGACACAGTCTCTGAGGGGCATTGTGACCAATCACCGACCTGCTTCCCTCACTGAAGCAGACGATGGCTGCAACCAACAGAGAGAGAGAGAGGTGCAAGAGAGCAACTATGACATATAATACACAATAAACTGTATTACAAATACACAATAAACAAGTTATGCAGTCTTGTACTCTTACATGGGTATGACCTCACATTAAAAACAAATCCCTTCCTTCCTTCCCAACCTCAGCCTCACGGACCAAACTAGTTCTAGTTCCTAAACCCATTTCCATCACTGGTTGTGGATAAGGTTATGAAGAAGCTCGACTGTATCTCAACAATATGCAGTCAGTACTCACAGCAGATTACTGCAAAAACTAAGATGCCATTCAAAAGCCTCCATGGGGCATGAGTCTGCCGATTCCCCCAGCCTCTTACCCAGCCACACTTATGAAACTCTTGTCAGCACCACCAGCCAGTGAACATTCCTGTTAATGCCAAGATCGTGCAGTCCACAACACAGATTACCAGTTTCTTCTGCGGATGACACTAAGCTGGGGGGCAGTGTTAGGTGTGAGGAGGCTGCTAGGAGACTGCAAGGTGACTTGGATAGGCTGGGTGAGTGGGCAAATGTTTGGCAGATGCAGTTTAATGTGGATAAATGTGAGGTTATCCATTTTGGTGGCAAAAACGGGAAAGCAGATTATTATCTAAACGGTGGCCGATTGGGAAAGGGGGAGATGCAGCGAGACCTGGGTGTCATGGTACACCAGTCATTGAAGGTAGGCATGCAGGTGCAGCAGGCAGTAAAGAAAGCGAATGGCATGTTGGCTTTCATAGCAAGAGGATTTGAGTATAGGAGCAGGGAGGTTCTACTGCAGTTGTATAGGGTCTTGGTGAGACCACACCTGGAGTATTGCGTGCAGTTTTGGTCTCCAAATCTGAGGAAGGACATTATTGCCATAGAGGGAGTGCAGAGAAGGTTCACCAGACTGATTCCTGGGATGTCAGGACTGTCTTATGAAGAAAGACTGGATAGACTTGGTTTATACTCTCTAGAGTTTAGGAGATTGAGAGGGGATCTTATAGAAACTTACAAAATTCTTAAGGGGTTGGACAGGCTAGATGCAGGAAGATTGTTTCCGATGTTGGGGAAGTCCAGGACAAGGGGTCACAGCTTAAGGATAAGGGGGAAATCCTTTAAAACCGAGATGAGGAGAACTTTTTTCACACAGAGAGTGGTGAATCTCTGGAACTCTCTGCCACAGAGGGTAGTTGAGGCCAGTTCATTGGCTATATTTAAGAGGGAGTTAGATGTGGCCCTTGTGGCCAAGGGGATCAGAGGGTATGGAGAAAAGGCAGGTACGGGATACTGAGTTGGATGATCAGCCATGATCATATTGAATGGCGGTGCAGGCTCGAAGGGCCGAATGGCCTACTCCTGCACCTAATTTCTATGTTTCTATGTTTCTAAGACTTTCTTGGTCATCCTCCAGGACCTTCTGTGGAGCACTGAGAATGAATGGTCTTCCACCAGCATGCTGCACCAACTCGGTAACACTGCGAGGACAGGCAAAGTCATACGGCAAGCAGTCACAACCGAAAAACACAAGGGTGATTAGTTGCATTTTATATGTGTAGAATATGTTCATTTATAAATTAGGATGGAATATTTAGTTCATAGTTTTTAAGCAAACATTCTCTGATAGGCTAATCTATACTCTAGGGAAAGTAAACTGTGCGGTTGTGAATGGGGAGTGATTGTGATTATCGCATCAGGTTAAGGTGAATTATTCATAGACAGTCAGAAGAAGGATTCCTACCTGAAATGTCACCTATTCCTTCTCTCCAGAGATAATGCCAGACCCACTGAGTTACCCCAGCATATTCATAGACAGTCTAGATAGAGGAGGCTTTTTCAGCACCATCGTTTACTTAGACTCTTTTGCTACAACTTCACCCCTGTTCAGCTGGTAACAGGAGCTGTCCCTTCATTATGATATGATTGTACAACATTCAGCAGACCCCAATAAAACTTGACACCTGCAATATTGAATAGTAAGGTAGTCAAAAAATGCTGGAGAAACTCAACGGGTGAGGCAGCATCGATGGAGAGAAGGAATAGGCGACGTTTCTGGGTTGAGACCCTTCTCGCTGAGTTTCTCCAGCATTTTTTGTCCCGAAGAAGGATCTCGACCCGAAACTTCGCCTATTCCCTATCTCCATAGATGCTGCCTCGCCCGCTGAGTTTCTACAGCATTTTTTGTCTACCTTTGATTTTCCAGCATCTGCAATTCGTTCTTAAATATAGGGAATAGTAAGGTCTGTCCAAAATACCCCAGGCAGTCGAAACATGGCTTTGCCACAACTATGGTTTAATTTAGCTAAGAGATACAGCGCAGAAACTGGTCTCTGCGAGTCCCTGCCGACCAGCGATCACCCCGTACACCAGCACTATCCTACACACAATTCACAATTTTACCGAAGCTAATTAACCTACAAACGTGCACGTCTTTAGAGTGTGGGAGGAAACCGGAGCGCCCGGAGAAAACCCATGCAGTCACAGGGAGAACGTACAAACACCTTACAAACAGCACCCGTAATCCAGATCGAACCAGTGCTGTGAGGCAACAGCTCTACCACTGCACCACGGTGCCGCCATTACCATCAGGTTTGTATCACAGCTTTCATTGGGAACATGCTATATACATGTTTGAGTTTGAATTTTTTTAAAGTTTGAAGTTTGAATAAATTTAATGGCCAAGTATTCACTTACAAGGAATTTGCCGTGGTGCTCCGACCGCGAGTGACAACATGACATACAGTTACAGTTAGGAATGACACATAAAACATTAAACATTAATAATGAAACATTATTGATTAAATATGTGAATTAAGTAAAATACCAGAGCAAAAGGAGGCTACAGATTTTTGGTTATTGTGTAGAGCTACTATTCGTGTGGATAAAAGCTGTTTTTATGTCAGGCTGTGGCAGCTTTGACAGTTCTGAGGTGCCAGAGGCAAGTGATTCAAAGAGTTTGTGGCCAGGGCGAGAGGGGTCTGAAATGACCTTACCCACTTGCTTCCTGGCCCTTGCAGTGTACAGTTTGTCAATAGAGGGAAGGTTGCAGCCAATAACCTTCTCAGCTGATCGGACTAAATCATTATCAGCAGGTCAAAACTAATCTTAGTTTTGCCAACAAGTCATGGAGAGATTGATCCTAATATTCCAAAGGACAGGCTATCTGGAATTAAACATTTTCTTGCCTGAGTTGCTATCTGATCTGTTTTTTTCCAAAACGAAACACGTACATTTTTATTTCCAGCAACTGCAGTATTTTTTAGAGAGAAGGGTGATCAAGTTCAAGTTCAAATGAGTTTATTGTCATGTGTCCCTGTATAGGACAATGACATTCTTGCTTTGCTTCAACACTGAGAATTTACTACAAAACAGATAAGTGTGTCCATATACCATGATATAAATATATACACACATGAATAAATAAACTGATAAAGTGCAAGTAACAGAAAATGGGTAATTAATAATCAGAGTTTTGTCCGAGCCAGGTTTAATAGCCTGATGGCTGTGGGGAAGTAGCTATTCCTGAACCTGGTTGTTGCAGTCTTCAGGCTCCTGTACCTTCTACCTGAAGGTAGCAGGGAGATGAGTGTGTGGCCAGGATGGTGTGGGTCTTTGATGATACTGCCAGCCTTTTTGAGGCAGCGACTGCGATAAATCCCCTCGATGGAAGGAAGGTCAGAGCCGATGATGGACTGGGCAGTGTTTACTACTTTTTGTAGTCTTTTCCTCTCCAGGGTGCTCAAATTGCCGAACCAAGCCACGATGCAACCGGTCAGCATGCTCTCTACTGTGCACCTGTAGAAGTTAGAGAGAGTCTTCCTTGACAAACCGACTCTCCGTAATCTTCTCAGGAAGTAGAGGCGCTGATGAGCTTTCTTGATAATTGCATTAGTGTTCTCGGACCAGGAAAGATCTTCAGAGATGTGCACGCCCAGGAATTTGAAGCTCTTGACCCTTTCAACCATCGACCCGTTGATATAAATGGGGCTGTGGGTCCCCCTCCTACTCTTTCCAAAGCCCACAATCAGTTCCTTGGTTTTGCTGGTGTTGAGGGCCAGGTTATTGCGCTGGCACCATATGGACAGTTGCTCGATCTCTCTTCTATACTCTGACTCATCCCCATCAGTGATACGCCCCACAACAGTGGTGTCGTCAGCGAACTTGATGATGGAGTTCGCACTGTGATTGGCTACGCAGTCATGGGTATAGAGTGAGTACAGCAGGGGGCTGAGCACGCAGCCTTGATGTGGTTATGTGAGAATTTTTGGGTTTCCAATATGAGTTTTAGAGTCATGCAACCTGAAAATAGGCCCTCTGGGCCAACTTATCCGTGCCGACCAAGATGCCCTCTCCGAGTTAGCCCGGTTTGCCTGTTATTGTCCCTATCCCTCTAAACCTGTCCTGTCCATGTCCCTATCCAAATGCCTTTTTAAATATTGTTATTCTACCTGTCTCAACTACTTCCTCTGGCAGCTGGTTTCATACACCCACCATACTCTGTGTCGAGAAAGTTGCCCTTCAACCTATTAAATCTTTTCCCTCTCACCTTTAAATGTATGCCTTCTAGTTATTTATTCTCCTTACTTCGGAAAAAGACTCTGTGCATTCACCCTATCTATGACCCTCCGGCGCACCTTCAGAGCAACAGGAACGTGCAAGGATCTGTCTTGCTTCCTGTTTAATTCCTGGGATTCTGGAGGCCTGACAAAACCAGAAAGGAGGAGTTCAAAATAAAACGGAATAAAAGTTAAGTTCACAAGCATCGATTTGCCTACTGCTCTTCACCTGCCTCTAACCCCCCCCCCCCCCACTTCTTCCTGAATATGGATTTGAGAAATTGAAACTGGGCTGTTGTCTGGTTTGAAAACTGAAAGAAAAGTTTTCCTTTCCTGCTTCAGCCTCTGTATCTGGAATGGAATGGTGTTGGAATGGGCCAGGTGGGAAAGCCCCTTATCACCACCCTTGTTTTAGATGTCACTCTTTCATTAGAACTTGTCACTCAGCGTGGAGCAGTATGGTTGTTTTAACCTTACATTGTGCTTGATTGTTGGTAATTGCTTTTGAAAAGTATGTGACTTGTAAAATTTCTTGATGTGCCAGAATTTATTTTTGGTTACATTTATATCATTGATGTTTGTACTGCAAATTTACCGAACACTAAATCTGAGCTAGAAAATTCATGAAGTTTGACCTGGTCAACAGCATTAAATATCAGACTAAAAAGGAAGACCAATTAGTTTGTGGAGAAAAAATAGATGAAATGAGAATGTCAAGGGCACAATATTATTCTTTATACATAATTTATGCATAATTGGAATTTAGTAAGAATACATTCTGTATGGGGACCGAGTGTCGGATTGCATTGCTGAAATATTCCAGACAACTTGGAAAAAGTTGATGACTTGATTTCCAAAAATGTATTACATTTTTTCGAATTATGTAATGGAGTATCTTTACCAGAAGAACGAGTGAAAATACCAACTTTTAGTTTTTGCGAGTGTTATGATAGTTTAGATTTGGCTGTAACCAAACAGAAATAGACTGTCAAATTTCTGACATAAAACGTGGTCTAATTCACAGGAATTAAAGTCTGTTAAACAAAACAAAGCAAATTACAAAATACTTTAATTTTGTTAAATAGAAAAGGGCTCATAAAGTAACTCATACTTGTTTTTCAAACATCTTTGCACTTCAACATTTCTCAGCTGCTTTGTAAATTGTGATGCAAGTTAGGTTTAAGTTTCACTGACGCCAGGCAACCTTTGGTATTTCATCCAGATGGCCAGTCCTCATCCATGAGCCTAAACGTTCTATGTCCAACTTCCAAAACGCATATTTTCTTGCAGGATTTATTGAATAGTGATCTGGAGCAAAAATTCGGGTCGTTTATCTGTCAACCAAGTATGGCGATTGTGGCAGAAACTCAGGTGAAGAATTATTGAAATCACGTAGAAGCATGTTTTGATTTTGTATGCAGAAACATATTTGTGTTTATTTCTGTTTTTATGATGGAGGTAATAATACAATAGTTGCATTACTGAATAGCCCTTACAGAATTTTACTTGGAAGGTGGTTTTGACCATTCTCCTTAAAGTCCTGTGGACCTTTTTGACATTAATATGTACAGTGCAATGAGAATTTATCTGGTTTTATAATCATTTGGCAGATGTGTAATATCTCATTTGTTGAAGATAGAAAATATGATGGGTTGAACTACTTCACCCTATCCATATGTCCTATGGTTTATCATTCCCCTACCTTGGGTAAAAGACTGTGCATTCAGCCTTTATAATTTTATAAACCCTTATAATATCACCCCTGAGCCTCCTGCGCTCCAAGGAAGAAAGGTCTAACCTGCCCAACCTCTCCCTATAGCTCAGCCCCTCAAGCCCTGGCAACATCCGGGTAAATCTTCTCTATACTCTTTCCAGCATAAAGACATCCTTCCTATAGCAGGTGACCAAAACGGAACACAGTACGTCAGGTGTCGCCTTACCAACATTTTGCACAACTGTAACATAAAGTCCCAACTTCAACTCTGAATACTCTGACTGATGGCCAGTGTACCAAAAGCCTTCTTTACCACACTATCTACCTGTAATACCACTTTCAAGGAACTAGACAGTCCCGCCATCCCGGGAATTAACCTGGTGAACGTACGCTGCACTCCCTCAATAGCAAGAATGTCCTTCCTCAAATTTGGAGACCAAAATTGCACACAATACTCCAGGTGTGGTCTCACTAGGGCCCTGTACAACTGCAGAAGGACCTCTTTGCTCCTGTACTCAATTCCTCTAGTTTTGAAGCCCAACATGCCATTAGCTTACTTCACTGCCTGCTGGACCTGTGTGCTTACTTTCAGTGACTGATGAACAAGGACCCCCAGATCTCTTTGTACTTTTCCCAACGACACCATTCAGATAATAATCTGCCTTCCTCACATTTATCCACATTAAACTGCATCTGACATGCATCTGCCCACTCACCTAACCTGTTCAAGTCACCCTGCATCCTCATAGCATCCTCCTCACAGTTCACATTGCCACCCAGTTTTGTGTCATCTGCAAATCTGCTGATGTTTCTTTGAATCCCTTCATCTAAATCATTGATGTATATTGTAAATAGCTGTGGTCCCAGCACCAAGCCTTGCGGTACCCCACTAGTCACTGCCTGCTATTCTGAAAGTGACCCGTTAATCCCTACTCTTTGTTTTCTGTCTGCCAACCAATTTTCTATCCATGGCAGTACCCTACCCCCAATACCATGTGCCCTAACTTCGCCCACTAATCTCCTATGTGGGACCTTATCAAATATTTTCTGAAAGTCCATTTACACTACATCCACTGGCTCTCCCTTGTCCATTTTCCTTGTTCCATCCTCAAAATATTCCGGAAGATTAGTCAAGCATGATTTCCCCTTTGTAAATCCCTGCTGACTCGGACCGATCCTGTTACTGCTATCTAAATGTGCCACTATTTCATCTTTTATAATTGACGCCAGCATCTTCCCCACTAATGATGCCAGGCTAACTGGTCTATAATTCCCTGTTTTCTCTCTCCCGCCTTTCTTAAAAAGTGGGATTACATTAGCTACCCTCCAATCCACTGGAACTGATCCTGAATATATAGAAGATTGAAAAATGATCACTCATTCATCCATGATTTCTAGAGCCACTTCCTTAAGTACCCTGGGATGCAGACCATCAGGCCCTTGGGATTTATCCATCAGTCTACCCAACACCATTTCCTGCAACCGGTCAAAAAAATAATGTTGTGGTTGTTATCAGTTTTTAAAAAATGAACATTTGATCTCGAGGTGAAACCTGGTGTTTATTTTTAGGATAAATTATGTTGAGTAGGTATTCTATAATTTGGAGTTCAGACGGTCTTTTCATTAGATTTTATTTTGGATTTTGTTAGATAAGGATAGTTTACATTCTTGTGCCCTAACAAGGAATTTTACATGATGACATTTCTATTGGAATTTTAGTTGTGTACATTGTACAATCTTCCTGCATTGGTCTCAGTAAAGTGGATTATTTAACCTACAAAAATTAACAATGGAAACCTCTTTCAGAATTTGGAACTTGTATTTGAAGTTAAAATGTTTACCTAGAGTACATGTTTCAAATGGATGAAGTAAAAATACTGTAAATAATATCACGATATTAGTAGACTTGAATCTTTAAATAATTATGATCCCAGTATATCGGAGAATTTTGGGGAAACCTTAATTTCTTTTCTCTCACTCTCTTTTTCAGATATGCAATAGAATGCAAAATCTGTATGTGTGTAACGCAGATCTTATCTTCAAACAATGAGGAGTACAAGGTGAATAATATTTTTAATTCAATTTTACTCCGTGTATTACCTAATGGCATTTCTGTTTGGTTTGCAGCTCATTTATTTCAATTTGAAAAAGATAACATGTTAAAAATATATCATTTGTGTTCATATTTTTGTACATTGAGTACTTGAGCTCTACCAGCCAAACAGAGCAGAAAAATAAATAATTCACCTAATTTTTGGAATATAATTTGGGATGGGAACAATTTTTGGATGTTGGAAAGTTAGCCAACTGTACAGTGGCGCCCATGATGAAGAAAGGCCTGAAATTTCCATGGAAGGTGGATGCCTTTTCAAGTGAAAAGGTGCAGTTTTGCCAACACGGGCTGCAAAAATCAGGGCTCATTAACAGGGAGTGTTGATCCTTAGAAAGGTTATGTTTCAAGGTTATTAATAATCATTCTCTTTTGATCCCCTGAATGATTCATGCCCTCTGAAAGTAATCACTCAGCCTCTTATTTAAACGTTTGGTTTGAAAGGAACTACTCAATCAACAACAGTATTAATCAATTAGTCGAATTCAAGGTATTTATTAAGAATATTTGCCTGTATTTGACACATCAGTATTTGGCCTATTTGAATTTTTATCAGTTTTTGATAAAGGTTTCCTGAATCTATTTTATTCTGTTAAATCATAGGGTTCTAGAGTGTGAAAGTGGGCTTGTTGGCCTATTCTCCCCATGCCAGTGATCAAATATGATGATCCAATGTTCTAGTTCTTTGTCAGTAGCCTTTGTCACCAAACCAAAAACACATAGTGCTGGATTAACTCAGCGGGTAAGGCAGCATCTTAGGAGGATATGGCTGGGCGACATTTCGGGTTGGAACTTTTCTTCAGACTGAAGATGTTGCCTCACCCGCTGAGTTACTCTTAACACTTTACGGATTTTTTTTGTGAACCAGCTCTGCAGTTCCTTGTGTCTCCAGTCATCATCACAATGGCAATTGAAGTGCTCATCTAAGTCTTCAATATTGATGAGTATCTGCCTACACCATCCCCTTATTCAGTGTCATATTTCAATCACCCTCTGATTGGAAAAAAATTCCTCTGAAAACCCTGCACTAAATTTCTTACATCTTACCTTAAGTCAGGCCTCTGATCTAGGGAATGATTGGGTTAATATATGAGGAGCATTTGATGGCTCTGGGCTTGTACTCCTTGGAGTTTTCGAAGGATGAGGGGGATCGCATTGATACCTACTGGACAATGAAAGGCCTAAATGGAGTGGATATGAAGAGGATGTTTCCAGTAGTGCAGGATTCAAGGCCCATCCAGTAGTGGGGAATTCGAGGCCCAGGGGATGCAGCCTCTGGATAAAAGGACGTACATTAGAGTAGAGGCATGCGCCAGCTAGCTCCACTTCCGTACCGGAGACCGCGGCTTCACGATGTTATAGACCATGGGCCAGTAGTCGGAGCACTTCTCCGGCGATATCCCAGCAAGGGATCGGCTTGCTCCGCGATGGTAAAGTCTGCTCCATGACTGCTGCTAGAAGCGCCACAGACTGAGTCTTCAGGATGTTATAGGCAGCAGACCAGTGATCGGAGCTGTTCTCTGGTGATCCCCGGCAAGGGATCGCCCCGCTCCGCGATCGAAAGTCCACGCTGCGCCCTCTGCTGAAGCTCTGGGCCCGACTCCGAGATAGGCAGCACCAAACCAGTTGATAGGTCGCGAGGTTGGCGGCGCGAGTCCGGTAGGCGGCGCGACTCTCGTCAGCAGCGGCCTCTGCAGCCCATCTGCGTTTTTATTATTTTTTGTCTATGTTTCTATGTAGTTTTTGTTATTTTTTGTTGTGGTGTGTGTGTGGGGGGGTGGGGGTGGGGTGGGAGGGAGGGGGAAACTTTTAAATCTCTCCCTGCACGGGAGACCCGACCTTTTCTTTGTCGGGTCTCCGTTGTCGTTGGGGCTGCAACGAGGAGCGGCCTCCAACAGGAGAAGACCGGGGACTCTGGTGCCGACGACTCACCTCACCGTCGCGGAGCTGGCCGAGTCCAGAGCGGGTGGAGCGGTGGTGGAGCGCTGCTGCTGCTGCGGCCCGACCTCCGGAGATTCGGAGGCTGCAACTGCGGGTCTGGCGGACGGCGGCGTCGGTAGCCCGCGGGTCCCTGGAGGGAGACCGCTTTTCAGGGCTCCCGCAACGGCGACTTCTCCCGCCCGAGTTGCGGGGTCGAAGAGCTCCTGGAGCGGGGCCTGACATCACCGCCCCGCGCGGCTTAGAATGGCCGCGGGACTCTGCGAGCGCACGCCGGGGACTCTAACATCAAGAACCCGGTGTGCAACCTCGCACCACCCGGCGTGGCTTTAATGGCCGCGGGACAATCGCCATTGCCAGCCGGGGGCTTTGACTTTGACTCTGACATCGGGGGGGGAGAGTGCAGCGGAGAGATAAGTTGTTTTGGCCTTCCATCACAGCGATGTGATGGATGTTTATGTAAATTATGTTGTGTCTGGGGTCTATTTGTTTGTAATGTATGGCTGCAGAAACGGCATTTCGTTTGGACCTCAAGGGGTCCAAATGACAATTAAATTGAATCTTGAATCTTGAATCTTGAGGGATGCGAAGAAGCAACAAGGAAAAAAGTTGCATCTCCGTTGAGGTAGGTGACTGAAAACGGTTTTCCCCTATTCCCCCCCACCACCCCCCACATAAGACATACCGAGAGACACAAAAACATACATTTGGACATACTAAAAAAACAAAAAAAGTTGAATTAACGAACCCGCTGCTGGCGAGGCAGCCGACGCACAGCACCACCCGATCTTAATATCCTCGAAAAATGTTTGCAATTATCTGATGTCAAATACTTGCATGATCTCACACCCCGCACACACACAAAAGGGAATCTTATGCAGGAAACAGGAAATAAAATCAATTTGTGTTCCCCATGTGCATATAACTGACAATTCAACATTGGGGAGGGTATGGACAGGTGTTGTTATGGGTTGGGATCCTTCTTCAGAGTGATTGGAGTAGGGCAAGAGAAAGCTGGAAAAGAGAAGCAGGGGTGGGACCGGCCTGGCACATGATATATGGCTGTACGTGAGCCTGTATTATAGTTGATTCAAGTTCAGGAGTAATCAATTATCTGCTCTGATCTGTGGTCATTGCCAGCAGTATCATAGCGTTGATTATCAAGAAGAGAAAACCACAGAACTGGCACTTGCGATAGGTTTTACGAGCAATTCCGCATGGACAGGAATGGTGCTTCATAAAATCAAGTCTTCATTGCTTCTCAGATTGCTCTCTCACTCTGTCTATCACATTGTATCTGCTTCAGTCAGCTGGCACAACACAACACGCCTGTCTTGTTGAGCTGAAGTTTATTCCTAATCTGCTTCTGTGCTCTGCCTGTCCAGTGTTGATATCTTCAATTTGGCTGGCACAAAATCTGAAAAACAAGTTGTGTGCCAGCTGTGCATCTCTGCTCTCTTAGTCTGTGTCATTCTCCTCCCCTCTCTAACGTATCTGTCGGTATACATGGACTCAAACTAATAAAAAGTCTGCTGGAGTATATTTTACTGCTTCACGTGTGACCTTGAATTCAAAGTTGTTATTTTTTCTTGTCTACTGATTGTGCTTCAAAGAGTGTAATTTAATCAATAACGTTAAGCAAGTGCTCAATGCTCCTCCGAAAAGGGTCAGGCTGCATAACTTTTAGTGTCAAGCCTCTAATCAGTTTGACTGAGAAAACAGATCATGCTGTAAATTCAGAGTCAACCATGTCACTGTTTATATTTTCAGACCTCTGGAGATTAGAGTTCTGGTCACGATGACCTGAACTGAAAATGTCTTTCAAGCCTTTATACTGACAGACAATATGTATGCTGCTGTTCTCAACCGTTCAGCAAATGTATTCTAATATCCCTTTGTTGTGTTTAAAAAAAAACCATTCATCTCAAATTAGCAGATTTGCATTAATTTCCCCCAAACAACAAAAATTAAATTTTATAATGAATGTTGTGTTTTTTTATGTTGGAGAATCTTTCTGTGCCTTATCCATCTACTTTCCAATTTTCTTTGTAATATTTACTGAAACTCTATTTATTTCTTATTTGTAGCAACTGAGTAATGAAATTCTGTACAAACTAGCATATTGCATTACTATAGTATCCATTATTGCTGGATTGGCTTTAGCCAGTGGTTCAGGCTTGTGCAACCTACATCTTGACTGGTCTGCTTTGAGCTAAGGCTTTTAATCTGTTTTTTTGGGGATATTGCGTAAAATGGCAGTTTCAGAAATGTTATGCCTTGCGTGACTACACTAGTTTTGTCAGAATGAACGGTGATAGAAAATGTGCTTCATGGAACAAACTGGGATCATTTTTGTTCATCAATTTGTAAACAATTGGTACAATCATTTAGCACAGAATTTATGCTAACACTGGTTTGAACTGGTTACCTCATCTGTGTTCTTGATATCTTGGATTTGGGCAGAGGTTACTTGGATGAAATCGGTTGGCTTGTTCTGCTGGCACAAATCGATTACAAAAAAATGTTCAATGCTCTGGGGGAAAAGTTTTCTTTTTGATATAAAGCATCAAATTTTGTTCATTTTCTCGGCGTTTCATTTAAATATACTCATAGCAAAAATGTGATTTTACAGCTTAAAGAAAAAAACAGAATGGAAAACAGTTGCAGTGAAAAATTCTGGTATCAGAATATTCTGACTACTTCATTGTGATTTTTGATTTTACTATTACTTTAATGATAACAAAAATAATATAAGCCAGTTTTTTTTTGCCATTTTATAACTAGTTTTCGCCTATTTGTTTTTGTTTTCACTTTATTCCACAGGGTTTATAGGTCAATTTCTATAAAGGCGACCGATGGCAATGAGATGAGTTTGAAATGTTAACCTCTTTCCCGTATCCTGGTTTTAGTGTATGGAAGGAATTGCTGGTATTTAGCAAGCATATGGGAGGTGGGAGAGTGCAATTCTGCTGTTCAAGGGTTGCAATGTGAAATGGAAGTCTTCAGTTTAGCTCAAACCTGTTTGGCTACATTGTTTATTAAGACTAATACGCTGATTTGGTGCTTGTGGAATGCATTTCAGTACTTCAGGAGTGCATTGCATTCACTTCTCCCAATCATTATTTTAACTGGTTGGAATGTAACTCAAAGCATGAACTGGAGTGAGCAAAGTAATTCTCTGCTGTCACAGATGCATTTTGTTCCAATATGTGTTTTACTTTGAAGCTTCTTAATCAATATGTGAACTGCAGATTAGTTTTCATTAATTTTTCTGTGAATAATTTCATTTCATGACACTTTTTTATTGGGTAAACATAGAAACATAGAAAATAGGTGCAGGAGTTGGCCATTCGGCCCTTCAAGCCACCGCCATTCAATATGATCTGGCTGATCATCCAACACAGTATTCTGTACCTGCCTTCTCTCCATATCTCTGATCCCTTTAGCCACAAGGGCCACATCTAACTCCCTCTAAAATATAATGTAATTCAAAGTATTTTCTCAACCAGAGTTTTGATTGGGAAAACATGCCAAACACCCAGCAAATATAAATTTTGAATTTGATTTTCTGGGTAGGCAAAAGGCTCCTAGTTAGACGGACAGAGTAGATGTTATGTTATCCTTTATATGGAGAGACATTTAATGTTGTCCTTTATATGGAGAGACATTTGGTCAGTAACATTATGCCTTTCTGATGCCTACCATATCTTTCTCGTTGGATCGGGAGGTTTTGAATTACATGGAAAAGTGAAAAAATACAGATAAATCATTGGACCTGTGACATATTACCTTCAACAATGGATTACCTGCCATGACTGTTACTAAGTGCAGGAAGGATTCTGGTGATGACCCAGCCTTGAAACAGGAGCAGGGCAAAGTATTAAAAAATAAAGGATTATAGGAATTAACAACCATAAAAGGTAGGTTCCAGAGGTAATGTGGTTTGCTCATTAGAATTCATGGGCAAACCACATTTGGAGAATTATAACAAAAAAAACATACAGGTATTGGAAAGGCTGGTGAGACCAGCAATACGTGCAAATATGATCAGTTGGAGAACAGCAAATGGAACATTGAAATATTAGATTAATTAGAGTGACATGGTAGCACAAATGTAGCACTGCATCCTCACAACGACAGTCGCCAGGGTTTGATCTTGATCTTTTGACCACATGGGTTTCTTCTGATTTTTGCCATTGTCACCACATCTTAAGACTGAATGCTACTGTTTTGTAAAAGTAAAAGGGCAAAATCTGAAATCTAGCCCACTGAACAGTTCTATAAATCCAAGGTCTAAAATCTGACCCCATTCAAGCCGTACAATATTTTACATTTACCCCGATTTTGGTCAATGTAAAAATACATTTGTACATGCCAACCATTCTTTCTGTTATGTGCTTCAAAATCAGGTCAAGTCCCCTGGGTTGGAAAAGGTCAGGTTGCGTTGATTCAAAATATGGAAATTAGATTGGTGTACCACTATAAATGAGGTGGCGAAGCTGGCAGACTGATTACAATCCAAACTTCTGGAAATGTAAGATTTTGGAGAATTCCTTCTTTTGGACAGATGGAGTTTGGACATTGTATTTGTAGCTTCTTTCTGATTACAAATCTTCCCCAGGTTATGAATGTCAGACTTGTGGACATGTTGTGCAGATTAACAAGCATTTGGGGCACTGATGGGGTGAATGGAGATGGATTTGACGGTGATGCGAGGCTCCAGTCATTGTTTTGTAGGAATGAACAATTCTCAGAAGCAGAACCCTGCCAAAAGCTGGGGACTTGGTGCATATTTAGGGCAAAGTGACTGAGAAATGGATAGGAACTCTGGTCTTTTACTGCGGACTGGCATGAAATCCATTCAAAAATTGCTTTAATATTTAATTTTTAGGAGATGTCCGACATAGCTAAATTTTTCACTGTGTTTGCCATGAGCAGTTAGTTAGTGGGTGTTACTGTCAATGTTTCCATCAATTTGAGCTGGCTAATAAAATGATGACGTATCTATATTGAATACACATAAAGGGCTAAGAGTCAAGGTTGAGAAATTATCAGCATATAGCCTTCCAATTCTCCTCTGCTGCAAAACTAAACCATGTGGAATACACCACCCTGACAAAGAAAATCACTTTTGCTAGTTAACAATTCAAGAATCGGTTCCTGAGTAATGTAGAAGGCTAGGTCGACAGTAGGTTACTTTGACATTTATTCCTCAATTATTGTAAAGCCAGTGATAAATTGCAGCTATGAGAGTTGGTTCATAATTAGTTTTTAGCCCTTTCATGTACATGTTCATTTAAGCAAAAAACAAGTTTGTTTTGTGGGAGAAATCGACTTGTGAATAATCCCCTCCAATGGTAGTCGTCTAAACATTTGCGGTCATTTCATTTGTTGGATTTTTAGCTGCATAAATCACTTTGAATTTGGTACGCAGCGCAAGGACTAAGATTAGAAAGGGTTAATATTATTTCAGGGATTTTTTTTCCTCCATTAAATGTGTTTATTATTCCAAAGATTTTCCGTGTGATGTTACACATTTTCACATTTTGGAGTTCTTGGAGTGTTATCTGATTTTGCTTTTCCTGACTTGGGCTACCAGTGCAACTAACTGTTGTTTCGTGTTAGGGCAACATGACCCAGCAAATATTTCTTCTATCACAAATGAAAGAGTGACGTTTCCAGGCAAGGGTTTGGAGTTTGCTTTTTTTTTTCTGTGGATTGAACTGAAATGTAGTTATGATGAACTAACTGCAATTGATTGCAATTCATTTAGCATTTAAATGTGGGAGTATATTGGTTCTATTTCTTTTCAGACTCGCATTTTAGATTTGCTTTCCACTCACATAGTGAAGTTCAAGGTGTGGGGGGGTCATTCTAACTAATGATTGAAGGAAGAATTTACACTGAGCAGAATTGTGGAGCAAAGCAGTATTCTGACTTACAAAGAACAGAAAATGAGCTTAAAAAATGAAAAAGGACGGTCCTTCAACATATAATTGAGGGCTTTGTGCACAATTAAGAGGCTTCAGAGAGTTGTGCGTTAAGAATTTTCAGATCCATAATCAGCCTGCCACGGTCAAGTTAACAGCTCCTTGGCACTGGTAAATTGTGCTTAGAAATTTAATCCGCACTGAGGAAGTTCTACATTTCCAGAGGTGTTCTCTTTTGGATGAGAAATAAATTGAGCCATAACCTGCCCTCTCTGTGGATGTTAAGGACTGCTTAACACTTCATTGATCAGGGGAATTATCCTTGCTGAAATAGCAAATATTTAACTCTCAATCTGCGCCAGTAAAACAGAATATCTGGTTATTATGCCGTTGCTGTTTGTAGGAACTTTTTGAGCGCATGTTAGCTTCTGCATTTCCTGAGGTGCGCCCGTGACAAGATAGTATGTATTGGTTTTGGCATTGTTTTATTATGGTGACATGTTCCGAGATACATTATCTTTTAGTTTGTCTGCTTCTGAATTTTAAATAAGACTAGACTAAGTGGGACCTGTTGGGTCCCTGTCACATGGGAGGCCTGGTCCCCAAACGCAACCCGTTCCACAACGCAATATTCCACCACTCATCCATTCCCCCAACGCAACCCGTTCCCCCAACGCAATATTCCACCACTCATCCATTCCCCCAACGCAATATTCCACCATTCATGCATAGCCTCTAACTGCGCTGGCGCAGCTTATTTCCCCTCATCCCCCAGCACTCCCTCCCCCTCCTTTTCACACTCCCCTTCCTTTTCACACTCCCTCTTCTTTTCCCTCTCCTCCTCATCTCCCTCTCCTTTCCCCTACCCTCAGTCTCTCCCTCCACAACTCCTCTCCCTCCACAACTCCTCTCCCCTCCCTACCCTCCTCCTATCCCTCTATTCCCCATCTCCCTCACTCCTCACCTCCCCCTATCTCCCCCCCCCTACTATCCCTCATTTCCCCCACTGCCCTCCTCTCCCTCTATTCCCCACACCCTACTTCTCCCACATCCCCACAATCCTTTCACTCTATTCCCCCCTCCTCTCCCACTCCCCTTCCTCACCTCCCCCACTTTCCCTCATCTCCCTACCTACCCTGTCCTCTCCCTGAATCCCAGCCACTCTCCCTCCTCACCTCCTCACCTCCCCAGGATCTCGAGGGTGCCGCTCCTTTCCCTCATTGCAAGCCCAGAGCAGCAGCGCCGTCACTCTCAGAGCCAGCCTCAGCGCCCAGGCCCCAGATCATCGGCGCGGCCTCTCCCCGCCCGGCCTCTCCCTGCCCTCAGAGCCGGCTGCCCGCAGAGGCAGCCCTAGCCTCAGAGCCAAGGAGTCAAGAAATTAAAATGGACGTAATCTTACCCGTGTCGCCATTTTTGAAAAAGATGGTGATCTGAATTCTGGAAAGGTCCCAATTGCGCAGGCACGGCTGAAGACCCATTGGGTGCCCTTTGCGACGCCGGTAAATATGCGCATGGGAACTCTCCCTCAACTACGCTTGCATGAGTGGTGGTGCTGATTTAATTTTTTTTTTAAACGTTAATAACTTTTAAAATACACCATCAATCTGAACAGAACCTGTTTCATTTACAGCACAGGACAATGGTGAGTACGGTGGGCCAAAAATTGTAGTGCTCTCATATACCATTTTTGCACAAATAGAGGTACAACGCAAACCTGCAAATAACAAGATGAGAGTTTTAGTTATATAATAATAATATAATAATCTATATTACTAAAAGTCTCTTCTTGACCGGTTTTGGCGATCTGTGCTGCGATTTCTGAGAGAACGCTGCCACCTACGGCCGTCATTTTTGGCCACCTCGCTCAGAGCCCACCTCCGCCGCATGTGTGCCGAGGATTTTTCCAGTTGATGAAAAATGACAGATATTAATGATTTTACAAAATTCCCCATTCTCTCTGATGCCCCCGCTGGCGGCAGGGGGGATGGACTATAAAACAAGGAAGTGGTGTGCCTCAATTAGTCTGCAAGCTGGAGGAAGGCAGAGGGTCACGTTTCACTGAGCTGTGAATAACACTGAACACATGTCCACACAACTGTGAGTAAGTACCCTTAATGTGGTTTGAAAATTAAAATATGGTTAAAGTAAAAAAGCACTGCCTGCAAATGGTTGTTTGGGGATTTTGGGTCGAAATAAAAAGGCACTCTCTTCCCCCCCCCCCCCTTCTCCCCCCCCCCCTTCTCCCTCCCCCCTCCTCCTTTCCCCCCCCTCTCCTCCCCCCCCTCCCCCCCCTCTCCACTCCCCCCCCCTCCTCTCCCCCCCCTCTCTCCCCCCTCCCCCCTCCCCCTCCCCCTCCTCCCCCTCCCTCTCCTCTCCCCTCCTCCCCCTCTCTCTCCCTCCTCTCCGCTCCTCTCTCACTCTCCCTCCTCTCCCCCACCTCTCTCTCTCATCTCCCCTCCCTCTCTCATCTCCCCTCCCTCTCATCTCCCCTCCCTCTCATCTCCCCTCCCTCTCCTCTCCCTCCCTCCCCTCTCCTCTCCTCTCCTCTCCCCCCCTCTCCTCTCCCTCCCCTCCTCTCCACTCCACCCCCTCTCCCTCCCCTCTTTTTCTCCCCTCCTCCCCTCCATCCCCTCCCCCACCGTCCCACCCCTAAACCCCCCTCCCCTCCACACACACCCCTACCCCCTTCACACCCCCCTCCCCCTCCCCGCTCCCCACCTCTCCCCCTCCCAGCACACCCCCTCTCCCCCCTCCTCTCCTCTCCTCCCTCTCCCCTCCCCTCTCCTCTCCCCCCTCCTCTCCCCCCCTCTCCCTCCCCCTCCCTCACCCCTTCTTTCTCCCCTCTCCCCCCTCTCCTCTCCCCTCCCTCTCCTCTCCTCTCCCCCCCTCCCCTCTCTTTCTCCCCCTCTCACTGTTAAAGTCCTGCTACTCTCCCCCTCCTCTCCTCACGTCTCTGTCAAGTATGCAACACACACTCTGACCCTCCTCTCCCCTCCCCTCTCCGCTCCTCCCCTCTCCTCCCCTCCCCTCTCCCCCACGCCCCTCTCCTCTCCTCTCCTCTCCCCCTCTCTCTTTCTCCCCCCATCTTTTTCCCCCCATTCCTCCCCTCCATCACCGTCCCTCCCCTCCACGCACCCCTACCCCCTTCCCTCCACCCCTCCCTGCTCCCCACCTCTCCCCCTCCCCCTCACCTCCCCCCCCCTCCCCTCACCTTTCCCCCCCTCCCCACTCCCCTACCTCTCCCCCCCCCCCTCACTCTCACCCTCTCTCTCTCCTCCCCTCCATCCCCACCTTTCCCCTCTCACCCATCCTCCCTCTTCTCCTCCTCGCCACCCCCTCTCCCTCTTGCCCCTCTCTCTGTGTCTCTGCCCCTTCTCTCTCTGCCCTCACTCTCCACCCCCCCTCTTCCCCCCTCTCTAGATGTGACTGCAAGTTGGGGGCTATGCGTCAGTAGATAGGGTGGGATTGGGTAAAAGGAGCAAATTAATAATATTAATATAATATCAAGGGGGGTAATTAGCGTGAGTGCGGGGGGGGGGGGAATAGTTAGTGCGTGTGACGCTGCATGCCGCCTCCCCCCCCCCCCCCCCCACAACCGCACGTTGGGGGAACAGACCCAACGGGTCTGCACTTGGTCTAGTAATATATAGATATATATATTAATGTGTGTGTGTGTGTGTGTATGAGCCATTAAACTTGCCAGTATGTTATAGTCATGTCTAACATTTTTAATATTTTAGTCTTTGTCTGTATTTTTGTAAGTGGGATTTCAGATTCAGATTAAGATTCAATTTAATTGTCATTGTCAGTGTACAGTACAGAGACAACGAAATGCATTTGATACGTAGTAGGGGTGTGTACTTTTGTTAGAGGAGTCTCACGCAGACTCGCAGATTAGAAGTTTTAGTTTTGTGTCGGAGTATGAGGGGAAATAGTTTTCTTCCATGATCACGACACACATGTTACGAGACGACATACCTTTTTAAGAAGAAGCCTTTATGTGATTTATATGACGTGAATGGAACAGCGATTAAGAACGGAAAGTAATATATATAGATATTACTAAAAGTCTGATCATGACCACTTCCTGTTGTTCTGTATATTGATTTTAGAAAAAACACTGCTACTTACGGCTGTGAATTTTTGGCCATCTTACTCGGAGTTCCCTTCTGCTGCGCAGGACAAGAGGATTTTTCCCATCGATGAAATAAAAGAGTTATTAGTGTTTAAAAAATGTTGAGATTCTTTCTCCTGAAGGCCACGCCCTTTCCAGAGGGACTCTAAAACCCGGAAGTGTGCAGGTGCCTCAGTTCTCTGGAAGATGGGGGAGCGAGAGGTCGCAATTCTCAGTCTGAGCTGTGAATAACACTCAACACATGTCTACTAAGCTGAGTGGTTTTACAGACCTGTCAGTGCCCTTAATGTGGTTTGAAAATGTAGTTTGAAAATGCAAAAGTGTGTTTTGGTTTGAAAGTGCTAAAACTGTGTTGCCTTTGGTTTTGAAAGTGCTAAAGTGAGCTGCCTAGCCTTTGGTTTTGAAAGTGCTCAAGCGAGCTGCCTTGCCATTGGTTTTGAAACTGCTAATGTGAGTTGCCTTGCCTAATTAGAGCTGCCTTGCCTAATTAGAGCTGCCTTGCCTAATTGGAGCTGCCTTGCCTTCTATATAATAAAAATCTAAACTTGACCACTTCCTGTTTGCGCTTTATATTGATTTTAGAAAAAAACGTTACCAAGTACGGCTGTGATTTTTGGCCATCTTACTCAGAGTCCCCCTCCGCTCATCAGATGCCGAAGATTTTTGTCATCGATTAAAAATGAAAGAGTTATTAGTGTTTAAAAATGTTGAGATTCTCTCCTGTCAATCATGCCATGAAGGCCACGCCCCCTTTGGTGGGAGGGGGGAGAGACTATAAAACCAGGAAGTGTGGGCGTGGCTCAGTCTCTGCAAGATGGGTGAGGGAGAGGTCACAACTCGCTATCTTTTGTGGTCTTGCACCCTGCTTGAAATGGTATGAAACTGCACGAATTTGGTGTCCTGGCAATGGAATATCAAGGAATAGCCGTGAGTCAACTGTGAGCCCACCAGCCGTGAGTGAACGAGCTGCCTGCACAACAGGCTTGAGTGACTGAGCCGCCAGCCCAAGAATCCATTTGGCCAACAATGTCCATACTAGTCCTCTGGAAACCAGTCCCTTCAGCGCACAACACCCATATTAGCCCTCCAGAAAGCGCCTCCTCCACTGGCTACCAATATTGGAATTGGTGGAGAGGTGGAATATTGCGCTGTGGGACCAGCCCTCCCGTGGGATGCTGGGACCCGTCGGGTCCCACTTAGTCTCGTATATATATTATATATATATATATAAAACTCTCATTTTGACCACTTCCTGTTTGTACTGTGTTTTGATTTTAGAAAAAACGCTACCACATATTGGTGTGATTTTTTTTTGGCCATCTTATTCAGAGTCCTCCTCCGCTGCGCAGGCCCCGAGGATATTTCCCATCCATGAAAAATAAAAGACTTATTAGTGTTTAAAAACTCTTGAGATTCTCTCTCCTGTCAATCACTGCCATGAAGGCCATGCCCCTTCCGTGGGAGGGGGGGGGGGAGGGACCCAGAAGTGTGGGCGTGGCTGTCTGCAAGATGGTGAGGGAGAGGTCATGACTCTCTGTCTGAGCTGGGAAACTACAGAACACTGTAAGTATGTAATGTACTTGAATAAATTATTTGTTAGCTCTTAATGAAAATGAAATGAGTTGTTTGGCCTGCTCTGTGCTTGAAACTGCAATGGCAATGGAAATGAAGTGAATGCAATGAGCTGTTTAGTTGAGCCTGCCCTGTGCTTGAAACTGCAATGGCAATGAAGTGAAAATGCAATCAGCTGTTTGGCTTGAGCCTGCCCTGTGCTTGAAAGTGCAATGGCAATGGAAGTGAAATAAAAATTCAATGAGCTATTCGGCCTGCCCTGTGCTTGAAACTGCAATGCAATTGGAAATAAAATGAAATTAGTTGATTGGCCTGCCTGAAACCACTGAATTCGGCCCACAATGTCCCAACGGGCCCCACTTAGTCTAGTGTGTGTGTGTGATAAATATATTGTAATAATATTGTATTATTACAATATATTTATATTATTACAAATATATTGTAATAATATTGTACAAGAGTATAATAGATAGTGCAAAGAGAAAAAAACAGAATATAGTTTTACAGCATTGCAGTACAGGTGCACAACCTTTTATCCGAAAGCCTTGGGACCAGACATTTTTCGTAATTCGGAATTTTTCGGCTTTCGGAATGGAAGATTTTTAGCGTAGATTTTAACGGCTGGCTCAGTGGTAGAGTGCTCGGCTCATATCCGCAAGGTCGCGAGTTTGCGCCTCGATCCCGGCAGTTACTCGATCGCGAGTTTGAGTCTTCAATGTAAATTTTTCTTGCAGAATAGGAGAGAATAGGGAGGGTTACGCTGGGATCATTCTCTGTGAGATGATCTTAGTGCGGGAGACAAGTATAGGAGAGGTGTACTGACTGTGTGAGCAGAACTTTGGAAGTGATTGCCCACCATTCTCAAAAGCCGCCGTGTCTTCCTGTCCCTCCAACTCCAGAGGAATCCGCTCCCCGATGGGCCGCTACGGCGACAAGTGGCTGTTCGCCCACAGCCCGAGCTGCTCCACCCCAAGAACAAGACGTACCTTGCACACCATCAGCTTCTGCCCCTACGGGGAGCGTGTTCCTCTGGAGTTGGAGCGGGGCTGGGCTGGAGTTGCTGATCTGGGATCTCCGTGCTTGCAGTGGGCCTGGAGGTCGGTGTCCCGATGAGGGGGCGCAGCTCGGGCTGTGGGCGAACTGCCACTTGTCGCCGTAGCGGCCCATCGGGGAGCGGCTTCTGGTGGTCCTGATGTCTCTCAGCTCCTGTCCAGGGGGGTGGCCGGAGACGTCAGGACCAACAGGAACCCTCTCCCCGATGCGCCGCTACAGCAACAAGTGGAAGTTCGCCCACAGCACGAGCTGCGCCTCCTCATCCGCAACCCGTGTTCCTCTGGAGTTGGAGCGGGGCTGAGCTAGAGTTGCTGCTGGCTGTGCGTCTCTGGGATCTCCGTGCTTGCAGTCGGTGTCCCGTTGGTCCTGACGTCTCCGGCCACCCCCCCTGGACAGGAGCTGAGACTGGGAACTGTACCGCCCTTGCCCAATCCCTCTGCAACTGCAAACAACCCCACTCACCTGCAAGGGCGGTACAGTTCCCAGTCTCAGCTCCTGTACAGGGGGGTGGCTGGAGATGTCACACCCGAGCTGCGCCCCCTCATCCGCAACCCCAAGTACAAGATGTGCCTTGCACATCATCAGCTTCTGTCCCTACGGGGAGCATGTTCCTCTGGAGTTGGAACGGGGCTGGGCTGCTGCTGGCTGTGCGTCTCTGGGATCTCTGTGCTTGCAGTGGGCCTGGGGGACGGTGTCCCGTTGGTCCTGAGATCTCCGGTGACTGGCACTGACCTGCTGGCATCGCCGACGTGAAGACAGTGCAAAGCCTCCGCGCCGGTGCAATGGGTGGGGAGCTGGAGAGGGGAGGGAAGGGGTCACATACATGGCCGGGAAGCAGAGGGGTGTAGGTGGGGTGAAACTGAAGGGAGCGACAATCTGCTGCTGCCTGCCCGCTGAGTTAAAAAAAGTTCCCACGCAAGAATCACGATACACTGTGAATCGTGATTCTACCGTGGGAACATTTTAACTCAGCGGGCAGGCAGCAGCAGATTGTCAATTATTAACCCTCCCGCGCAATATACCCTCACCTTCTCTTTTATGAATGCGGATTTAGTTCCCCTTTCTTCGAGGACCGACCGGAGGTTCCGCTGTCACCTCGGTGAACGTCTTCGAGGACCTTTCTTCAAGGACCGAAAAAATGTCCGCTATTCGGAGCTTTTCGTTATTTGGAATTTTGGATAAAAGGTTGTGCACCTGTATTATATTTTCAGAGGAAATAGTCCAATGTCTGCGTTGAGATGGGTTTGAAGATCAAAACTACAATCTAGATTATGAGAGGATCGTTCCGTAGTCTGAATACAGGGGAAGAAGTTGTTCCTGAGTCTGTTAGTAAGTGTCTTCGAGAATTTGTATCTTCTGCCAATAGGAAGAGGGGAGAAGATGGAATGACAGGTTAGGAGAACGTCCTTGACTTTGTTGACTGGTTTCCCAAGGCAGTGTGAAGTGCAGATGGACTGGGCAACATCTACAGTTCTCTACAATGTCTTGCCGTCTTGGACAGAGCTGGTCCCAAACCAAGCTATGATGAAACCTAAAAGGACACAAAGTTCTACAATTACAGTAGGTCAGATAGCATCTCCGGAGTACATGGCTAAGTGACACTTCAGGTAGGGACTCTTCTCCAGTCTGAAATAGGGACTGATCTGATACTTCACCTATCAATATTCTCCAGAGATGCTGCCTGACCCACTGTGTTACTCTAGTAAACATAGAAACATAGAAAACAAGTGTAGGAGGAGGCCATTCGGCCCTTCGAGCCTGCACCGCCACACTTTTGTGTAAACCAGAATCAGCTGTTCCTTATTTTAGCACTGTGATGCAATCTGATAAGATGGTCTCAATGGTGTGTCTGCAGAGGTTGGTAAGAGTAATTTGAGACATGCCAAATGTCCTTAGTCTTCTGAGGAATGAGAGGCGTTTGTGTGCTTTTCTGGCCTTAGCTTTGGATGGTTGGTCCAGGACAGGTCGTTGACGATATTTATGTCTCAGAACTTGAAGCTCTCGACCATTTTCACTTTGGTACCTGTTGATGTGATGGGGGCATGTACATCACGCTTCCTAAAGTCTTGCTTGCATTGAACGAGAGCAAGTGGTCTTGGCACCATGTTACTGACCCCTCTGTTTCATTCCTTCTTTGAGATCAGGCCCACTTAAGTCTTGTCATCTGCAAACCTGTAGATGGAGTTACAGCAGAATTTGGCGACATAGTTATGAGTGTATAGGAAGGGGCTGTGAACAGATCTTTGCAGGGAATTATTGTGTAGGATGTATTGTCATGTATCCTCACTGAATGTGGTCAATGGGTTGGAAAGTCAAGGATCCATTGGCAGAGCAGATTCCAAGGTCCAGGAGTCTGAAGGTGTGTTTGGATGGGATTATGATGTTGAAGGCAGTGCTAGTCAATGTATAAGAGTCTAACAGAGTTGGCATTGTTATCTTGATGGTCCAGGGATGAGTGCAGGGCCAGGGCGATGGTAGCTGTTAACGTCTTTTTTTATCTGTACTTTCTCTGTAATTGTCACAGTATAATTCTGTAACACCATATTCTGCACTCTGGTATTTTACTCTTTAACCTGTTGTACTTGTGTGTGGCTTGATTGTACACCTGTATAGTATGATTTGAAACAATGTTTTTCACTATCCCTTGGTACACGTGACAATAATATAATAATACCAATACTCAAAAGGCCACACATAATGTTGGTGCTCAAGGTAGAGGCCAAAGTGGGTGATTATGCCTTAGAAAATAGAAAAAGAGGTGTAGGAGTAAGGCCATTCGGCCCTTCGAGCCTGCACCGCCATTCAATATGATCATGGCTGATCATCCAACTCGGTATCCTGTACCTGCCTTTTCTCTATTCTCCCTGATCCCTTTAGCCACAAGGGCCACATCTGCTTTTATAGATATGTGAAGAGAAAAAGATTAGTTAAAACAAATGTAGCTAGTTTTTATGTTCCCTGCTAGTTTTCTTTCATAATCTATTTTCCCTTTCCTAATTAAGCCCTTTGTTTTCCTCTGCTGGACTGATTTTTTCCCAGCCCTCTGGTAGGCTGCTTTTTTTGGCTAATTTGTATGCTTCATCTTTTGTTTTGATACTATCCCTGATTTCCCTTGTTATCCACAGATGCACTACCTTCCCTGATTTATTCTTTTGCCAAACTGGGATGAACAATTGTTGTAGTTCATCCATGTGGTCTTTAAATGCCTTCCATTGCATATCCACCGTTAACCCTTTAAGAATCAATTGCCGTCTATCTTGGACAATTTATGTCTCATACCCTCAAAGTTGCCTTTCTTTAAGTTCAGAACCCTTGTTTCTGAATTAATTATGTCACTCTCCATCCTAATGAAGAACTCAACCATATTAAGGTCACTCTTGCCCAAGGGGCCACGCTCAACAAGACTGCTAACTAACCCTTCCTCATTAATCAATACCCAGTCGAGGAATGCCTGCTCTCTCGTTGGTTCCTCTACATGTTGGTTTAGAAAACCGTTTCTATTGAAACCAATACAATTTGATCAGAAAATCAAATGCATCAGCCATATGTTTTTACAATCGCAGATGAAAAGTTAGGTATGCTGTAGTGAATGACTAGCCTTGATATCACAAATCCTTTTCGTCGGTTACAAGGCACAAATCGTGCAGTATATGCCATTTACAAAATGTACTGCAGTTTCTTCCCCAGGCTATGCCTCCAGCACCTCGCAAACCTACTATCTCCACCAGCAAGAGGACAAGTGCATCAGTTGCATGGGAACACCACCACCTGCAGGTTACTTGCAAATCTGCACTTCACCCTGCCACAAAATATATTTCTGCTTCTTCTTTGTTGCTGAGTCCAAGTCACAAACCCAGCAACACTGTGGAAACATCTTCAACAGAAGGATTGCAACAGCTCACCACTACTTCTTCGAATATAAGTATGAATGGGCAATAAATGTAGTTGTGTCAGCAGCTCTCATATACCAAAAATAAAAACATGCTGGGAATTCACATTGGTAATATTTAAGGGGTTGCTCATTGTTCCAGCTCTTGGTCAGCTGCAAAAAGAACAAATACTGACTAGTCTCTGGCAATTAAATTCAGGACAGCCCATGGGAGTTTCTGGGCAACTCCTCTGAGTATATAATTGCAGCAGGCATAAAGCTTTGCAGGCAGAAATTAATATTTTGTTCATTGCCCTGAAGTGTTGTCATTTCTTTCATTATCATCATACCTTTATGATCACTTGCCAGTCTCTCAATCCTGCAAGAAAACTTGAATCTCAACATCAGGATTTGTCTGATGACTGGTGTTCATCCTTTTATAGAAATCACATTAACACTGCATGGTGTGAGCTCTGCATCTTGATCAGTCTGTATCTTGCAGTGGCATGGGGCCAGTCGCAGGTCAGGACTTGATCAGGACAACCATTGTGTGGGGATATTCTCCAACACACAGGAGCGGTGCTCTGCCCCTCCTCCCCCACACTCTCCCTCTCTTCCATGCCATTCTTTCCTGCAGCTGTTGTGTAGCTGCCAGAGGCTGCGATTGTTTAAGGTCCCAGCAATAGCTTGCCGATGACTGCAGGCTTCACAAACAACTGTGAGAGGACCCCACAGATCCTGTGTCAGCACAGGATTCTATATGCAGCCATCTTTGCCTGGTTTCTCATCAATTGTTGCCCAATTTCATGGCTTACTGCAGAATCTGACATCAAATGCAACAGCTGCGTAGCAAAGCACAAAAGAGTAAAGTACTGTTTCTAGGCAAGGTGCTCTGCAGAAACGGAGCATGTGGCTGTGGCAAGGCATTGCGAAAATGGTGATGCGGCATCTGTGCCTTAGGTCATTTCTGGGTAGTTGGTTGCAGGGGGAGTTTTGTCTGTCGATGCCAAGACGACGAACGGCTGCGTCTTGTTGCGGGGGGTGATTGGCCTGCACCAGTACCATCTCGTTACCAAACGTTTTCTATACTATTCGTTAGATCCTGCCGAGTACACCAAATGTTACAAGGGAATGGGTTCAAGGATCTGACTAGTAGAACAGAAAAAGGCTCACTCGTCTGTTTAGTTGCAAATTAGTTTTATTGGCAAGAGAGGACAAAAACGTACTTGTCTCGGTATGCGCGGGGTCCAGTTTTAAAGCAGTACACCCCTCTCCCCCTCCCCCTCCCCCCCCCTACCCCCCCCCTTCTGTCCTCGATGCTGACCGTGACTCAGCCTGTCGAAGAACCCCTTGGTACATGAACTTGAACTAACATCTGGTTCTCTGGCGCCTTCCTTTATACAGAACCAAGTGTTGAAATAACCGCCGGTAAGTCCTGGCCAATAGCGCTGCTCCCAAATTTAGATTATAACCAATGGCAGGGGACAGCATCCTTGCAAGCCCCCCCCCCCCCTGGGAACAATGCACTATCAGCTGTAGACTGGCATGTAAAGCAATACACAGCACTGCCGGTTTGGCGCGCAAATTTTTAAACAGAACGCTGTCCTCGTCATGTAATCTCCAGGACCATATTTTTCTGCTTCAGAACCACAGGACCTTTTACAGAACAGAAGAAAGCTATTTTCTTTATCACCCTGTGGAAGAGAAATCGTGAAGTCTCACTCCCCTGCCATTTCATAAAGCTTGTTTTTTTCCCTTTCAAGTTATCGTTCATTAACGTGGCTATTAGTTATTCTTTACTCGCATTTTAAAAGGGGTCCTTATTCATTCCCTTTTAAATTTCCTGTCATGCTGCCTTTGTTTCAATGATTTGCTTTTTTTAAATTTCCCTCCTTTTCAGCCCACCACCAGTAATATACTGTTCATTTCATTTTTGCCTCTTTTTAGAGTCATCCAGGGAGTTCTGGCTTTAAATGCCCTACATTTCTTCCTTGTGGAAATGTAAGCTGTATTAAATCATTGCTTTCTTAAAAGGTCTCCTATTTTTAGTTACACTTTTGCCTGCCGATCTTTGATTTTAACCTTCCCAAGCCAGATCTATTTTCATTGAATTGATGCGTATCCTAATTGAATTGACTCGTTTCAGTTTTGAGCAATCCTTTCCCATTTCAAACCATTGTGATTGCAGCTTCCTTGGTGCTTCTGCACAGATACTGACTCCACTTTGCTCATTTTATTCCTCAGGGCCAAATCCAGTTATGCCTCCTTCCGGTCAACTCCCCTCTTTTACTTTTCCAGTCTGCATAGTAAAGTTGAAATCTCCCATTATCAATACTCTCCACCATTTGATTTGATTTGATTTGATTCAATTTATTGTCATTGCACTTTTTCAGTGCAACAAAATGGTTTAGCCTGCAGTCATAACATAGAATAAATAACAAACACTCAACACGGTTTAAAGTCCCAAAGTCATTGTCTCTTCCCTCCTTGCTCTCCCTCTCCCTCTGCGCTGAGGCAATCCAAGCCTCCGATGTTGTGACCCCGCCGGGTGATGGTAAGTCAGTCCCGCGGCTGAATCCGTGCTCCGCAAACGGGCCGGTTCAAACTCCGCGGCCCGGGGCGGTCGAAGCTGCCGAAGCTGCCGTCCTCCAGTCCAGCGGACGCAGCTGTAGTTGCGGGAGCTCCGGAAAACAGAACTCGAGCTCCCGATGATGTCGTCCACTGGCCCGCGGCTGAGCCTTCGAGGCTCCAAAGTCTTGTCGGAAGTTGGGTCGCACCGCAACCACAGCCCCGAAGTCGACCAGCCTCGTGTTGGTAAGTCCTGGCTTTGACTCCACAACCTCAAGGTCAGTCGCAGTTGGAGGCTGCCAGCTCCGCGATAGGCCTCAGCGCAGACGGACACGGAGACGGGGGATACGGCAGGAAAGGTCGCATCCCCCCCCGAAGGAAGAGCCATAAAACATGTTACACCCATTTGCACATTTTTGGATGATTTGTCTGAAAATATCTTCTTGATACCCAGTAAAATAGTCGTATGCTGCAATTGTATCTCCATTGTTCCTCTTATCTGTCCTCGTAAATTCAATTCTTCAGTCACAGCGCATCCTATCTTTTCAGTTTGGCAATATTTTCCTTAACATCAATTTTTTCCTTCCGTGTTTCCCAATTTCTTGTTCTTTTTTTTTCAGTGGTTCTCCATTCTTAATATCAAGGCAGATTTTTATATCATTCAAGAGATTACTCCCTCTACCCACTAAGTACTCCCTCTACCCACTGGGCGTGGCGGCACGACACTGTTGCAGCGGCCCCTTCAGCCTGTCTGTCTTTTTTTTTTGTCTAGTTAAATGTAGTTGTTCGTGGTTTTTTAATAGTGTTTTTAACTGTGTTTATGTGGGGGGCGGGGGGGGGGGGAACTTTTAAAAATCTCTTCCCTGCACGGGAGACCCCGACCTTTTTCCTGTCGGGTCTCCGTTGTCGTTGGGGCCTATCACCGTGGAGCAGCCTCCAACCGGAACGACCTGGGGGCTCCAATCACGGAGCCTGTGGAGCTCCGGACTTAACATCGTGGGGTTGGCCGGCCTCGGAGCGTGGGGAGCGGTGGTGGCTCGCTGCTGCGGCCCGACCCCGGAGCTCGGAGGCTCCAGCTGCAGCCATGTGGACTGTGATAGCGGGAGCTCGCGGGTCCAGGTGAAAGACCGCTTTTCGGAGCTCTCGCAACGCGACTTCTCCCGCCCGTGTCGCAGGGTTGGAACAACCCGGAGCGGGGCCGTACATCGCCCGGCACGGCCTAAAATGGCCGTGGAACTTACCATTGCCCGCCTGAGGCTTCAACATCGGAAGAAAAAATGGTGCAGGGGAGAGAAAGACTTTGCCTTCCATCACAGTGAGGAGGAGATTCAATGTGATGGATGTTTGTGTAAATTGAATTCTGTGTATGTCTTGTAGGAATTGTCTCTGTTTGTATGGCTGTGGAAACTAAGTTTCGTTTGAGCCTCACTGAGGTTCAAATGACATGTAATAAATATTCAAGTAGACTACATGATTAAGGCGAATGCCGTAATATGTATGTGAGCTCTCCGTGAGACCTTCAGAACTTCTTCACAGACAAATCTTCATAACAAAGTCTTTTGATTAATAGATTCTTTATTGTTGATGAAAAACAATAAGGTACATCCAACCTTACAATCCGACTCGTACACTTTAATCTTCATCGAACTCCAGCATATCGCTCTAAAGGTTAGAAAACTCCTTGTGTCTCCATTAAATGTCACATGGTCAAAGGGCATGCCTTCCTGGGGAGAAGGCAGGCACGGGTTATTGATAAGGGACGATCAGCCATGATCGCAATGAATGGCAATACTGGCTCGTAGGACTGAATGGCCTCCTCCTGCTCCTATTTTCTATGTTTCTATGTTTTCTCATGCAAGTCCCAAACTAAACTAAAAACTAAGCTAATACGCAAGAAACCTAGCTCCAAACACGCCCCAGAATACGTCATAAATCCCACCCACATAATAACGGGCAAGCCTAAAATTTAAAGACCCATGCCATAATTAATGATACACAAAATAAGCCAAATGGCCACTACACTTACCACAGAGTGCAAATACATATTACTGATTCCAAACAAAGCTCTCCAGTTCTGGTCAATGCACATGATTTAATGCATGGATATATGGGCATTTGGGCCTTCCGATTTCTCCCCCCCCCCTCCCCTCCCCTCTGAAGATTTCTACCTTTTTCAGGTAGAATCCAAGCAATCTGTTAAAATCTACTTGCATGACCACTTTCCTTTTTCAGTTTACTTCACATATACCAGTATCCCAACGTAGAAAGTATACTCCCTGCAAACTCAAAAGTACAGTGAGGTTTCATGCTCACTTGATGCACCAAGTTAACAGCAAATGAGTAAATACAGTTTCAGTAATTACAGTGACAGTTTACCTCCGTATTCTGTGTGTACACACGTGACTTATTCTAATTCAATAGTATTCAATACTATCTCTCTCAATAGAAAGAGAGGAATAGTAAGGTACAAGTGTAGGTATCCATACATGTTAATTCACAAATGCATGGGGGTGCACTTTGCCGCAGCTGATAGAGCTGGTGTCTCACAGCTCCAGAGATCTGGATTTGATCCTAACCCCCTTGGATGCTGTCTGTGTGGAGTTTGCATAATCTCATAGTGACTGCATGGTTTTCCTCTGGGTACACCTGTTTCCTTGCACATGGTTAATTGTCTCTGTTAAAAAACGTGCCTCATGTGTTGTGGGTGAGAAAGTGAGAGAACATCGAACTTATTTGAACGTGCGATGGATGGTGGGCGTGGTCTCGGTGGCCCCTTTTCTGGTGTCTGATCATTCTTATGGTTTTTTTTGTCTATTTTAGGTTATTTTTAATTTATTTTAAATTAGCATAACCATTTTCCTCCATTGTCTTGTACTAACTTTTTTCCACTTTTTCTATTTCTATTCTATGCCATTAAAAGTTGGCACTATTGTAGGCAATCCACATAGTAATTTAGGTTACAATGCTGCCAATGTCCTCCTGTGCTGCTGTGTTTCTGGGACTTTTGCACCGTTGCCAGGATAGAAGCCTTGATTCAGTTTCTGGGCCTGTTCCATCGTACCCAAACTCAAGTTTGTCTCTTGTTTGTAACAAATTCGCCTCTTAAAGCTAACATTACACAGCTAAAAAACATTTTCGAAATTGAGATTTCTTATTTAGGTCAATTAATGAGCACAGAATTCAAGACTTTCCCTTTTCATTTCTGTCCTTCAATATGGCTATGTTAAATTATTGGATTGCATTCTTCCAAAGACATTTAATTATTTCTACCTATTTGATTTCTGTTAAAACATCATAGTAAGTTTAAAATTCTGCATTTCTTTTTGTGGGCCTGAATTCCATTTTTTTTAAAGCATTGTATGTTAATGCAAACCATTAGAAATGATCTTTTTTTTTTTTAATTAATTTCTGTGAGAACATTATAAAACTGGTTGAAATGCATGGCAGCTCTTCCTAATAATTTTGGAGTTATAGTTTTCGGCAATAGTTAATACACCCACCATGATGGAAATGGGATGTATAATGTGGGAATATTGAATTGTATCATTCAGTAAAATTGTTATTTTGTAGCTATTATGTGATATAGAGAAATATGGTCTTATTTGGTCAAACCTGCCCGTACCATCGGTATTAGTTACCACAATTGATGCACCAATTTCTGTTGCATCTTTAGGCTTTTCTAAAGAATTGCAGCCACAAAACAGTTTGTTCTATTGTTTCTGAAATGATTCCATATTGGCATCTTCTATATTCAAAATAGCTTGTCTGAAATTAAATGACTCGTCGTGGAAGCAGTAAATGTAAACCTTGCAGTCTTAGTCTAGACTAATTCATGTAACAAAACAAACAAGCACCCTATCATTCACAGGTATTTATATTTGAATGGTTCTTGCTGTCTTTTACATCGGAGAATTAGACAGTCTTGTAGACAGGGTTTATTGCTTTTTTAAATGCATGTACTTACTATTGCATGCCTCATTAACCTGGAACATTAGATGTCGATAACTTCCATAAAAAAAGGGTGTCACTTTCTGCTGTCCCTCTGCCCTGGGCTGTTGAGAATGGGTTTCCTGTAATTTACCAGCAGGGTGCTTTTGCTCTATTGCGCTGCTTGACTAAACATGTGTGAAGAAAATTCAGAAGATGAACATAATTTGTCTTGGATCAGCTCAATCTAGTTTACTGATTCTCTGTGTTCAGGTCTTCATGCAGTCACCCCATTCTGAAATTTGAGGCATTTGTGTTTTTACAAAGATGGGAAATTCATATGCTGGGCAACTGAAGACAACCCGTTTTGAAGAAGTTCTGCACAATTCTATTGAAGCCTCCCTCCGTTCAAACAGCTTGGTCCCGAGGCCTGTGTTTTCCCAGTTATATCTCGAGGCTGAGCATCAATTAATCTCAAATTTTGAAGGTAAGAACAAAGTTATTTTTAAAATAAAAGATTGACTTTGTACTAGTTTTCTTGCTCACATTTAAGCATGTTTTTAAAAAAGCAGAAATGTTTCTTTTTTCAAGAAAGCCTATGGTTAACTTTAATCAGTATTGCATTTTCCTACATTGTTAGATGATATTTAGCTGTGCATTATCTAAACTAACTAATCCATTTAGTAGAGTTTGTTTTCATTACAGTTCAACTCATCTAACATTGCAATTGATCATTACTTCTGGAAAGATGAGTCTCAGAAATAGTGATGAATTTTTCTTTAACATTTATCAGTTAGACTGCACATGCCAAAGGTTATAAGATTGCTTCTCTGCAGGCTTGAAAGCTGAGAGATCTGCATTTTATATGCCTAATGTCAGAGGGCAGGAATATGCACAAACTATATTTGTGTGCCTATGCTCTGAGTATTCAAGATCCGCCCTGAAAGCATTGTGAAGAATTTTACACAGGCAAAAGAGGATGTAACATCTGTTTGAGACAGACAGTCCAAAATACTGCTGCCCTGAATAGATCCAGTGTTTAACCAGCTTGGGGCTCAAGCAGTGATCCTTAAAGGGGCAGCAGGGGCTGCCAAAAAATGTTTAAAAAAACCTCACTCCCAGTGGAGTGGGGAACCAGAGGAGTACACTTCTTGACTCATCAGTAGTCCTAGAACCAACCACTCCCTACACCCAATCACTCATATTCCTCCTGCTGGGCCCCACTCCTTTCCCTAGGGCCACTCTCAGGATGTAGCTGACCCAACATGGAATTGGTGAACTTCTTTTGGGTGCCCAATAGATATCACAACTCACTGGCAGAAGCCAATGTAGCCCAGACATAATTTTCAGTTGGCCTTTGGTGCAACAGAACCCTTCTTACATCAAGGATAGGCAAGGTCCAGAGTGACACTCCTGTTGAGTGTCAGATATTGAAATAATCTTGCAGTTGATAATGAAGTAGATTGTGTTGCTGAATGATTGGAGGAAAGTTTTAGACTGTAGGGAAATATAGGTGTCCTGGTCAATTGGATAGACAACTGACAAATGGAACATCCAGAAAAGTGTGAATTACCATATTTGAGGTGCAAAAAGGCATGGGAGTGTACAATAATTGACAGGGTATTGAAGGAACAAAAAGATCTTGGAGTAACCATCCTGGATCATTAAATATAGCACAACTATTCAATAGGTTTGATTAAACAACAACAATCGGTCTGAAGAAGAGTTCCAATCCAAAACGTCGCCTGTCTGTGTTCTCCAGAGAATCTGCCTGATCTGCTGAGTTACTCCAGTTCTTTGTGTCTTTTTCTTAACATTGATCTGTTTGCTGTGTTTAAGAATTTGTGGTTTTTATTCCAATAACTTTTTGTTCCTGCACGCCACTCAGTATCTTGCCATTTATTAATACTCGGACCAAAGAGGATGGAGGTTGTCTTAAACCACGTTGGATCGCAGCTTGAGGACTGTGGACAAACTGGTCACCATATTATCATAAATTCACCATTGTATCAGAGAGTGATGTTGCTGGGACTGGAAAATTGCAGCACTGAGGAGAGAGTAGATAAGCGTGGGGTTCATTATGTAAGGAGTCGTTGGGAGACGTGAATTTACTATGTGGGAAGAATGTATTTCCCTCATTGGAGCAGTCTAAAATGCATGGATCTATAATAATTGGTCAAAGGATTAGAGGAGAGTGGGGAAAAAAAACATTTTTAATCACATTGGTAGGGACTTGGAGCTCAGTGCTTGAAAGGCTGGTAGGTCAGAAACCCTCAACATGTTATTTGAAAAAAAATAGTTTAGTATGTTCCTGAGAAGCCTTGGTCTGCAGGGCTATATATTCAATGCCAGGGGATGAGATGAGGCTGGAAATCCTTGTTAAGCAGCACAGATACAAAGTGCAATCGGCTTCCTTCTGTGTTGTACATTTCTATGGTGCCATGGTTTTGTGATCCATTGTTGGATAATTCCTACAGATGAAGAAAGCAATGGCACGATGCAAAGTAGCGTTTAGATTATTCACATATACATGTTAGAAATTAAATCATCAAATTCCTTAAATTCCCAATTTGCTATGCTACTTATTATTTCATTATGTTCCAGTTTAAAAAAATATTTGCACAAATATTTCCCTCTTCCTAGGAGTAAACTGCTTTGACTTTATTTTTAGTAACCAAAAAACCATTAGAAAAATCTGTAACTTTTCCAGTTACAAACTGTCTTCCTCTATCAGCAAAATCACTGAAGCGCTTTATGCTGTTGCTGGACATGTTCTCTTGCATAGAGACACTGATGGACTAGTATTTCTTCGAAATATTCAACGGGTAAGGCATGTGTTCTAAGGAGAGGTTAACTATTTTTCTCTCTATGGAATGCTGCCCTAAAATGCAAAGCATGTATTCTTCAGATTTACAGCAACTGCAATTTATTTTAAAAATCAGCATATCTTGTTTATTAATGTTGATCTGGGTTAAATGCAGTATTCGTGATTGAATAACGTGTTCATTTCATAACAGAATAGGCAATAACGCTGAGGTGTAGAGCCCCCTCTGCCAGCCTGGGGAACTGGACCTGCACCCTTCCACAAGTCTCCAGCCCTTACAGTGTCTTTACTTTATCACCAGAACCATTTGAATAATGGAGAAATAGTGTGGAGCTGCCATTGCTTCTCTGATCTGGGCTGTTAAGATATTCTGGCCATTTAAAGTGTAAGTTGACATGGACAACATACAATTAGGAACATAGAAACATAGAAAATAGGTGCAGGAGGAGGCCATTCGGCCCTTCGAGCCAGCACCACCTTTCATTGTGATCATGACTAATTGTCCCCAATCAATAACCCTTGCCTGCCTTCTCCCCATATCCCTTGACTCCACTAGCCCCTAGAGCTCTATCTAACTCTCTCTTAAATCCATCCAGTGATTTGGCCTCCACTGCCCTCTGTGGTAGGGAATTCCACAAATTCACAACTCTCTGGGTGAAAACGTTTTTTCGCACCTCAGTCTTAAATGGCCTCCCCGTTATTCTAAGACTGTGACCCCTGGTTCTGAGATTGGAGAATTAAAAGTTGTTGTCCACCTTCAGAACTTGGGCTTGCCTCTGAGAGAATAAATACTCTGTGTAGTTCTGGGATGAGCCAGCTATTATGTTCCGAGAGATAAAGAGCACGGATACCGCCCATTTAGTCTACCAATCCATGTTGAACACTAATCCTACAGGAATCCAATTTTATTATTCCCATATTCTCATGTACCTCTCTTTCAATTGTTTAAACCTAAACTTCCATGTAGTTAGTAATGCAGCTTGCAAAAAACCAAGCAACGAAGAGGAGGAAGAGGAGGAAGATGATGGCTCAGAGTCCAGCAGTCCCCTCGTGCATTATCAAATGAAGGCTGCCCCAGAAGGATGTTGTACCACTGATGGTAGGATGATAAACTTTTTGTTTAAATCATTAAGAATGACCAGTCTTAAACATACAATGTACAGTGCCCTCCATAATGTTTGGGACAAAGACCCATCATATATTTATTTGCCTCTGTACTCCACAATTTAAGATTTGTAATAGAAAAAATCACATGTGGTTAAAGTGCACATTGTCAGATTTTAATAAAGGCCATATTTATACATTTTGGTTTCACCATGTAGAGATTACAGCAGTGTTTATACATAGTCCACCCCCCATTTCAGGGCACCATAATGTTTGAGACACAGCAATGTCATGTGAATGAAAGTAGCCATGTTTAGTATTTTGTTGCATATCCTTCGAATACAATGACTGCTTGAAGTCTGCAATTTATGGACATCACCAGTTGCTGGGTATCTTCTCTGGTGATGCTCTGCCAGGCCTGTATTGCAGCCATCTTTAGCTTATGCTTGTTTTGGGGGCTAGTCCCCTTCAGTTTTCTCTTCAGCATATAAAAGGCATGCTCAATTGGGTTCCGACCGGGTAATTGACTTGGTCACTGAAGAATTGACCATTTTTTAGCTTTGAAAAACTCTTTTGTTGCTTTAGCAGTATGTTTGGGATCGTTGTCTTGCTGTAGAATGAACAGCCGGCCAATGAGATTTGAGGCATTTGTTTGAACTTGAGCAGAATTCAGACACTTCAGAATTTATTATGCTACTACCATCAGCAGTTGTATCATCATTAAAGATAAGTGAGCCAGTACCTTCAGTAGCCAAACATGCCCAGGCCATAACACCACGACCACCATGTTTCACAGAAGAGGCGGTATGCTTTAGAAGTGGGGCAGATCCTTTTCTCCTTCATACTTTGCTCTTGCCATCAGGGGCGGAAATCCCGGGGGGGTCAGCGGGGTGACGTTCCCACTCCTCCCCCCCCCCCTCCTTCCCTCGTATTGAGAGGTGGGGGACGATCCCCCCCATTTTTTGTAATCCGGATTTTAAAACCGGTGAAATCTCCGCTTTCCGCGATCTCCGCTTTCCAGACACTGGGGGTAACTCTGCTGATCGAGGGCGCCGATTGGACGAGACGTCGGTCAGCAGGCAATGAAGGCGGGACATAATGATTGAAAGTGATCATTGCAGGAGGGAGGTGTCAGTCAGAGACAGAGGTAGGGGGAGTGGGACTGAGGATAGAGCGCAGTGATTGGAGGGAGACGTGCCAGAGGAGGGAGACGTGCCAAAACACTCTCGGCAGCCCTGGACACAGACCTGCGCCTCATCCGCAGCCAGGATCGATCCCGGGTCACCGGCGCTACATTCGCTGCTGAACCGCCACTGCACTAGCCTGGCCCCACCCGAGTGCCCCCCCCCCCCCCCCCCCCCCATGCCCAGGGGTGGCCAGAGACGTCAGAAGTCAGACGGGAGCTGTGCCCCAGGCCCACAGCCAGTGCAGAGAAGCAGCGCTAAACCCAGCTCAACTCTGCCTGTCCCACCAGGTTAACCTATAGCCCTGCCTGGACTTACGGGAAATATGACCCAGGTTTACAGCCAGCGCGGAGAAGCAGCACTAGCTCTATGACTCCAGGCTGGTGTCCTGTCAGTCCAGGCAGGGCTGTAGGTTATCCCGGCGAGACAGGTACAGCTGAGCTGCATTTAGCGCTGGATTGAGCTGTAATTACCGGGTTCTAATGGGTTCTAAAAAATAGCGTTCCCAGCTGGAGCTCCCAGCTTTACACATAGCGCTATGGCCACAGCGCTGGGGGTCACAGACTGTTAGGGGAGGAGAAGGAGGGGAGAGAGGGAGAAGAAGATAGGGAGTGAGAGAGAGGGAGGGAATAAGAGCGAGAGAGAGAGAGAGAGAGAGGGCGAAAAAAAGGAGAGAGGGAGGAAGAGAGAAGGAGGGTGGGAGGGAAAGGGGAGGGAAAGAGGGAGGGGGAGGAAGAGGAAGAGAGAGATGGAGGGGGAGGAAGAGAGAGAGAGAGAGATGGAGGGAGAGAGAGAGAGTGAGTGAGGGTGGGAGGGAGAGGGAGGGAAAGAGAGGAAGGAGGGAGGGGAGGGAGAGGGAGGCTTCCAAAATTGATTCTACATCATCATCTGGTGCTAAAAGCAGGAAGCAGTTGTTCAAGCAGCAGTATACAAAGAGATGGCAATGAATGCACTGTCAAGTAAGGTGCGTAGAAGACATGTCAATTGGTAGCAAAGTTATGCATTCTTGTACTCTTACATGGGTATGACCGCACATAAAAAACAACTTTTTTTTCAGCAAAATGGCACCGCGTAAAAATACTGATTTCCTCAGCAAAATATTGATTTTCAGGTACTAGAATACTGAAATGCTCTGACAAAGCTTGGCAGCTCTAAGTGTAGCCTCTGTATTTCTGTTCATGAAGTCTTCTGCGGACAGTGATCATTGACAAATCCACACCTGACTCCTGAAGAGTGTTTCTGATCTGTCGGACAGGTGTGTGGGGGTTTTTCTTTATTATAGAGCAAATTCTTCTGTCATCGGCTGTGGAGTTATTCCTTAGCCTGATTGTCCCTTTGTGATTAGTAAGCTTACCAGTGCTCTCTTTCTTCATAATGATGTTCCAAACAGTAGATTTTGGTAAGCCTAAGGTGTCTCTAACAGTTTTATTCGTGTTTCTCAGTCTCATAATGGCATCTTTGACTTTCATCGGCACAACTTGGTCCTCATGTTGGTAAACAGCAATAAATTCCAAAGGTGATGGAAAGACTGGAGGAAAGACAAGATGCTGAGAGCTCTCTTATATCTGCATTAAGGAGGCAATTAAACACACCTGAGCAAATACAAACGCCTGTGAAGCCATGTGTCCCAAACATTATGGGTGCCGTGAAATGGGGGGGGACTATGTATAAACCCAGATGTAATTTCTACATGGTGAAACCAAAATGTATACAAATGGCCTTTAATGAAATCTGACAATGTGCATTTTAACCACATATGATTTTTTTTCTGGAGCACAGAGGGAAATAAATAAATGAAGAGTCTTTGTCCCACAAACATTATGGAGGGCACTGAGTGTGTATAATTAATCTCTGTGCACCTTAGTCGGGAATTAAGCAAGTAGTTGTAAACAGGTGGAAACCAAAAAATATATAGAATAAGGCTAACCACGTTTTTTCCCTTTAGTTCAATACATGTGAAATCAATTAATTACATATTATTTTCTGATTTAATTTCGAACGGCATCTGCGCTTTTTTTTTTGTTAGTTGTGATTCTCGCTCCCTACCATCTTATTGTTTGCCTTTGCATGCTCTGCGGGAGGAATGCTGCACCCGTTCCAAGTTTTTGAGTTGCTGTGTTAATTTATACAACTTCACTGTGTTCCTAAAATATTTCATGTTAGTATTGATCCCGATTATATGGGCATGTATGGTTTTGTATGTGAATTCTGTTAGGGATCAAATCGTTAACTGATGAGGGAAAATTGAGAATACTTTTCTGAGATCTGTCATTGTATTTGTGAAAGAAACAATTGATTCATCACTGGTTTAGGCTCTGCCATTTGAGAAACTACTGTGGCAATCTAGGTTTTACTTCTGTAAAATGACTAGAGTCACAGAGTCTGACAGCGTGGAAACTGGCCATTCGGTCCAACTTGCCCATGCCGACCAACAGGCTCGATCTACGCTAGCCCAACATGCCTACATTTGGCCTATATCCTTCTAAATCTTTCCTATCCATGTAACTGTCCAAATGTGTTTTAAAGATTGTGATAGTACCTGCCTCAACTACCTCCTCTGACAGCTTGTTCCATACACCCATCACTCTTTGTGTTTAAAAAAAAAAGTTACCCCTCGGATTCCTCTTTGCCCCCTCACCTTAAACAGATGTCCTCTGGTTCTTGATTCCCCTACTCTGGGTAAAATACAGTGCATTTATCTGATCTATTCCTCTCATGATTTTATACACATATATCAGATAACCCATCACCCTCCTGTGCTCCAAGTGATAAAATCCTAGCCTCCCCATAAACTTTCCCACAGTTCAGGCTTTTGAGTCCTATCAATATCTTCATAAGTCTTCTCTGCACCCTTTCAAGCTTGACAACATCTTTCCTATAACATGGTGCCCAAAACAGAACACAATACTCTAAATTCAGCCTCACCAATATCTTGTACAACTGGAACATAACCTCCCAACTTCTATACTCAGTACTCAGACTGATGATGGCCAATGTGCTGAAAGCCTTCTTGACCCCCCCTATCTACCTGTGATGCCACTTTCAAGGAACTTTGAACCTGCACTCCTAGATCCTTCTGCTCTACAACTCTCCCCAGAGCCCTGCCATTCAATCTGTAAATCTTAGCCCGGTTAGACTTACCAAAATGCAACTCCTCGCACTTCTCCATCTTAAACTTCAGTAACCATTCCTCAGTCCACCTGCCCAACTGATCAGGATCCAGTTGCTAGGCTTTAGAGATTTGAATATTTAGTATTGCCAGGCAGTGCCATGAGAGATTCTGTCTGAAGGATGTCATTATAAAGTGTTTGTATCTACAAATAGCAAGCTATTTGAGGCATATGAGATTAATCTATGCAGATAATTGCCATTGAATTATCCTCTCCCTTCATTGGAGGATAGTTTTGCATTTGATGTCCTGCTTTTACTTATTTTCCTTTCCATAATATAAACTTTGCTAGATACACTTCTCTCCCACCTGCCTCTTTCTCCCAAATCCCCCCACCCCTCCCCCGCCTGGTTCAATCTGCCCATCTTCCCCCATTCCTCATCTACTGACCCCTGCACCTTCTCTTGATACCTCCCACCTTCCCTCTCCACTCGCAGTCCTTATGTAGGGTCTCAAGCCGAAACATCAACAATTCCTCCCTCGGCCCTCTTACCAAACACCCCGCAGATGCTGTTCGACCCACGACTTTTTTCCAGAAGTTTATTTTTTTGCTCCTAGTGGTAGTGGCTGCTTGGCCAGAAACCTGCATCTAATGCTATTTCAAATATTTCATTTAAGGCCAACAATTCCAGAGAGACATGATCAATTTAATTTTTCACTTTCAGACTGTTGTATGACTGAGTTGTGAGAGCTAAAGAAACTGGTTTGCATGTCCAGGGCCAGGAAAGGTTAAGAACCTGAACAGAATGAATACAATGAAGAGAAAAATGCAAACTTTTGTTCATCTAATTTTCAACCCCAGGACATCCAAAGCACTACACCCCCAATGAAGCACACTACTTGAAATGCAGTCACTGTAACAATGTTAGAAACACAGTAACCAACATGCACAAAGCAAGCTCTTCATGAAATAATATGATAAAGAGCTGATAATCTTATTTTTCAGTATCATTGATTGATAAGTATTAACAATGAAATTGGACGTAAATCCTCTGCTGTTCTGTAAAGTATTGCCTTGGTGAGTTTTGCATCTACCTGGGAAAACAGCTGCAGTTTTGGATCATTATCCAAACAGAAAATGCAACAGACCCTCAACATTGCATTGGAGCATCCGCATTCTTGTTGATTTGTAGGATATAAAACAAGAACCTTCAGATTGTTGAAGGGAGAACACTGAGACTGAGCCAAGGTTCCGATCCGAAACATCATCTGTCCATTTTCCTCCACAGATGCTGTCTGACCTGCTGGGTTCCTCCAGCAGTTTATTTTTGCTCAAGATCCCAGCATCTGCAGACCCTTGTGTTTCCGTCTTTAATGTGACTAGGTTTACTTAACTGATGAAAAATATAAAGTTCCTTTTATTGCTGGGTTGTTTCTGGATAGAAGGTGCACAGTTTTAGTGAAGGCATATAAACTACCTTTATAGTCTTTAGTTTTGGATTCATAGGTTACTCAAAGGTTAACTTGAATTTTCAAACAAGTGCATTGTATTTGAACCAAGTAGATAAGTCAATTTATAAATGTGAAAATTCAGGAGCTTTCTTTCTGCCCCTTAGAGGTGACCGTATTTTTTTCCCCTTGTTTTAAATATATGAATCTGCTTTAATCTGATTGCTTATTACTTTTTTTTAAGGCTTCTGTCAGGCAGGAAAGGACTTGCGACTTGTTTCTATGTCAAAGGAGCAGATGGAGTTGCCATCGGGATTCTTGCTTGTCGGTGCTAAGTCTCCGAACCTTCCAGAGCACCTTTTAGTCTGTGCTGTGGATAAGCGATTTTTACCAGATGACAATGGTCGAAATGCTCTATTGGGTAAGATTTATTTTATATCATAATAGTGCATATTATTATCTTTGTGTGAATTGTAAGATACAAGGACCCTGTTATTCATATTAATTCTTATCATGGTACAATCATAATTTATTCTTAGCTCAGTTCAGGACAAATCTATTGGTGTATGTTTTAAAATGTTGATACAACTTTGGTATTATTTTGATAATTCAACAATAGAAATTCTTTCCACTATTACTCTTTCCACTGATACTGCCTGGTCTGCGGAGTGTTTTCAGCATTTTCTATCTCTATTTCTATTTCAAATATGCCTGATAATGTCATTGGGATCTGTTGCAATTTTATCCAGCTGTAACAAATATAAAACTCTTAACCATATAACCATATAACAATTACAGCACGGAAACAGGCCATCTCAACCCTTCTAGTCCGTGCCGAACACGTTAAAAGCCCTGTCCCACGGTACGAGTTCATTCCAAGAGCTCTCCCGCTTTAAAAAAAAATCAAACTCATGGTAAGCACGGAGAATGAACGTAGCGGGTACGTCGGAGCTCAGGGACGTCTCTAAGCGCTAACGGCAGGTATTCGGGAAGTCTCGTTAACGGCAGGTAAGCACGGGAAGACTCGTGAAGATTTTTCAACATGTTGAAAAATGTCCACGACAGCCCCGAATACCGATGAGTGGCCATTACCGTAAATCTCCGAGTTCAAATCAGGGCAAACTCAGGAGAAAAAAAAGCCTTTAGGCTTTGATTTTGATTGCTCTTGCAGAGACCTATCCCAGCCTCATGGATTAAATAGACTTCCCCTGCTGAAAGTGTTTATGCTTTTATTGTTAATTCCCTTAGCAAGATGTTGAAAGCAAAATCTATTTTTTTTTCTCTGTGACCTTACATGCTTGCTCTCAGTAAAGCACATGTGTCTGAGTCACAATTTCCTTTGGTGGATACTGATCTTGTACAAAATGTACAGAAGCGTTGTTGTGCATTTTTAATTAAATAGTGTTGTTAACATTTTAATTTACTCGTATTTTATAAAAAGTCTTCTCCAATGCTAAATCTGCCTTTCAAAGTCTGCATAATTGGGAGCATCCTAATGCATCAAGAAGAAAATTATGACAGGTAGTCAGTTTTGTTAACGACAACTTGAGGAGCTAAAAATCAGAAATTTTGTGTGAAAATGGTGCTGTGAATCCGTGGCACTTCCATTCTTTGCAGGGATATAATTTCTGTGAACACATGATCTACAAATCGCATGATTTGCAGACCATGAGTCAAGTAAGCATTTTAATCTGCCTTCAAATAATCCCAACAATGCTCATCTCTAAACTCCTTGACCTAGAAGTCAGCACTTTCCTCTGCAACTGGATCTCAATTTCCTGACCCATGGACCACAATCTGTGAGGGTAGGAGTCGACACATCCCCCGTAATAATTGTCAACACCAGTGCCCCGCAGGGATGTGTTTTCAACCCCTTACTATAATCCTTATACACTTTCGTCTGTGCAGCCAAATTCTGCTCAACTTCATTTGCAGGTTTGCAGGTGACACCACTTGGGTGGTAGTGATTGGATCTCAAACAATCACTGTCACCGGTATTAGGGCGGCATGGTGACGCAGCGATAGAGTTGCTGCCTTACAGCGCCAGAGACCCAGGTTCGATCCTGACCACGGGTGCTGTCTGTACAGAGTTTGTTCATTCTACCTGTGACCTGCGTGGGTTTTCCCTGGGTGCTCCGTTTCCTCCCACACTCCAAAGACATACAGGTTTGTAGGTTACTAGACCAAGTGCAGAACCGTTGGGTCTTCTCTGACAATGCAATATTCCACCACTCACTCATTCCCCCATGCAACCCATTCCCCCAGCGTAATATTCCACCACTCACGCATAGCCCCCAACTGCGCAGGCGCGGCTCATTTCTCCTCATCCCCCTCCTCTTCACCCTCCCTCTTCAATCCCTAGAGAGAGGGAGGTAGAGAGGGGGTGGTAGATGGGGTTAGAGAGGGAGGGGGAGGGGGAGGGGGAGGGGGAAGGAGGGGGAGGGGGCAGAGAGGGAGAGGGAGGGTAGAGAAGAAGGGGAGGGGAGTAGAGAGAGAGAGGGACAGGGAGGGAGGGGGTAAAGAGAGAGAGGGAGGGGGTAGAGGGAGAGGGAGGGGGTAGAGGGAGAGGATGGGAGTGAGGGTAGATAGGGAGGGGTAGAGAGGGGGAGGGAGGTAGTGAGGGAGGCAGCACGAGAGGGTGTAGACATGACCCTCCCTACCCCTTCCTCTCCCTCAATCCCCCCACTCTCCCTCCTCACCTCCACATTGGCCCCATCGTCGCGAGGCCTCACCGCTGCGGTCTCGATGTCTCCTTCACCACCGCGGTCTCGATGCCTCCTTGATGGCCGCGTAAAACCCCAGCCGGGGGGTCGCGGGCAGAAGCCTGGGCCGGGAAAAGTGGCCCTCCCCCTGACGTCAATGTAAGCTGGTGGCCGCCCACACCCCCTTGGGGCAACCCACCCCCCTTTGTGAAGTCACTCGAAGTGGGTAGAAGGACGTTTACCCTTTAAAAACTTGGTTTTAGCTATTTTTAAAATGCTATAACTTGTGAAATATAGCATGACATGTGAAGTGAAGCTGTTTATTTTATCGATGGGGTTAATGTGATTAATAATTTGTGAAAATTTAAGCATTAGCGCGTAGCATTTTGAGGAAGGTCCAATGAATACAGACACACACACACGCACGCGCACGCACACAATCAGACTTTTATAGGTGTAGAGATTTTGGCTTCGATAAAAAAAATTGTAGATTGTCCCTTGTGTGTGTAGGATAGTGCATGGGGATCGCTGGTCGGCGTGGACTCGGTGGGCCGAAGGGCCTATTTCCACACTGTATCTATAAACTAAACTAAACAATGATGAGACTGGGTACAGGCTGGAAATAAAAAGGTTAGTAATATGATGTTAAGCCAACCTCACCCTCAGTGTCAGCAAGACAAATGAGCTAGTTATTGACTTGAAGAAACAAAGTGGTGTACGTCCCAGTTACCATCAATGGTGCTGAAGTGGAGATGGTTGAGATCCATGAGTTCCTCTTTGTAATTATCACCAACAAGTTCTCTTCAACCTATCACAATGAAGCTGTCACCAAGAAAGCACATCAATGTGTTTACCTCTTCAGAAGACGAAGGAAATATGGGAAGTCTCCAACGACTTACAAACTTCTACAGATGCACCGTAGAAAACATCCCATCCACAACATGGTTTGGCCACAGGTGTACCGTATGCAAGATGGCAAGATACTATAGGGGATCACAGGTCTATCACATAAAACCAGCCTCCCACCACCTGCCCCATTGCCCCCTCCCTCCCCCATTCCTATTGACCACAGGAAAACAACCAATGTGATTAAGGAACATTTTCTCTTCTGCCCTTTCGGGTTGGGTAGAAGATATAAAAGCTTGATAGCACGTCACCAGATTCAGGGACAGCTTCTTCCTGCTGTTATCAAATCACTGAATGGTGCTCTCATGAAGTGAAGGTGAAGTCCAGATCTTCCAACCTACTGCATTGCAGACATAGCAATTTTCTCTGTAGCTTAAATGTTATAATAACACTATATTATGCACTCTGGTATTTGGCACTGCGTGTTGTACTTGTGCATGGGCTGATTGCCTTCATATATCGTATGATTGGACATCATGGTGGCACTGGGTTACTGGAGAAGACGAGGTGGCCAGAGGTTTCTCCAAAAAAAATTAAAAGCCTCATGAAAAAAATACAGAGCCCACCATGACTTCTGGGAAGAACCTGGCAATGTAGTCCTCATCTCAATAATGAGTTAGGTAGGTCTTTCCTTTCAAGGACATACAGTGCCCTCCATAATGTTTGGGACAAGACCCATCATTTATTTCTTTGCCTCTGTGCTCCTCAATTTGAGATTTGTAAGAGAAAAAAAATCAGATGTGGTTAAAGTGCATATTGTCAGATTTTGTTAAAGGCCATTTTTATACATTTTGGTTTATCCGTGGATTGTCACCTTGTCGTGGTGGAGAAGCTTGTGTGGACCTGAGATCCTGAGAGCGATGCCGTCTGGGGCTATGCTCCTGGTAGGGCCACTCATGGCGGTAAGGTCGAGGGGGAGGTCTCTGACAAAGAACAATCGAACCAAGACCTCAACGGTGGAACAGGCAGAGGACAATGGCTGACCTTAGTGAACCGTCACAACGGCTGGGAAGGAGGATGAAGGCTGCAGCAAAAAAGGGTCTCTGGTCGTCTTGGACTTCATGCCACTGTATCCTGACCCAGATCTGTCAAGGACCATGGGGTGGCTGTTTGTGCACCAGTTAAACAAGGTCACGCACAAGCGTCCTCCATATAGGGAATAGCACCCTGGAGCCACCCATGGTCAGCCATGACCGTAAGGGGCCTAAGAAGAAGGTTTCACCATGTAGAAATTACAATGGTGTTTATACATAGTCCCCCCCCATTTCAGGGCACCATAATGTATGGGACACAGTAATGTCATGTAAATGAAAGTAGTTATGTTTAGCATGTTGTTGCATATCCTTTGCATGCAATGACTGCTTGAAGTCTGCTATTCATAGACATCACCAGTTGTTGGGTGTCTTCTCTGGTGATTTTCTGCCAAGAATGTATTGTAGCCATCTTTAGCTTATGCTTGTTTTGGGGGCTAATGCCCTTCAGTTTTCTCTTCAGCATATAAAAGGCATGCTCAGATCGGGTGATTGACTTGGCCACTCAAGAATTGACCATTTTTTAGCTTTGAAAAACTCCTTTGTTGCTTTAGCAGTATGGTTTGGGATCATTGTCTTGCTGTAGAATGAACCGCCAGCCAATGAGTTTTGAGGTATTTGTTTGAACTTGAGCAGATAGGATGTGTCTATACACTTCAGAATTCATTGTGGTTTTACCATCAGCAGTTGTATTATCAATGACGATAAGTGAACCAGTACCTTCAGCAGCCATACATGCCCAGGCCATAACACCACCACCACCACTACCACTGTGTTTCACAGAAGAGGTGGTATGCTTTGGACCTTGGGCAGTTCCTTCTCTCCTCCTTACTTTGCCCTTGCCATCTCTGATATGTTAATCTTCATCTCATCTGTCCACAAGACCCTTTTCTAGAACTGTGGTTATTCTTTTAAGTGCAAAGTAACTTTGGCAAACTGTAACCTGGCCATCCTATTTCTGTGGCTAACCAGTGGTTTCCATCCTGCAATGCAGCCTCTGTATTTCTGTTCATGAAGTCTTCTGGGGACAATGGTCATTGACAAATCCACAGCTGAGTCCTGAAGAGTTTCTGATCTGTCGGACAGGAGTTTGGGGATTTATCTTTATTATAGAGAGAATTCTTCTGTCATCAGCTGTGGAGGTCTTCCTTGTCCTGCCAGTCCCTTTGCGATTAGTAAGCTCACCAGTGCTCTCTTCTTAATGATGTTCCAAACAGTTGATGTTGGCAAGCCTAAGGTTTTGCTGATGTCTCTAACAGTTTTATTCTTGTTTCTCAGTCTCATAATGGCGTCTTTGACATTCATTGGCACAACTTTGATCTCCACGTTGATAAACAGCAATAAAAGTTTCCAAAGGTGATGGAAAGACTGGAGGAAAGACTAGGTGCTGAGAGCACACTTATACCTGCATTAAGGAGGCAATTAAACACACCTGAGCAATTTGAAACACCTGTGAAGCCATGTGTCCCAAGCATTATGGTGTCCTGAAATGGGGGAACTATGTATAAACACAGCTGTAATTTCTACATGGTGAAACCAAAATGCATGAAAATGGCCTTTTAATAAAATCTGACAATGTGCACTTTAACCACATGTGATTTTTTTCTATTACAAATCTCAAATTGTGGAGTACAGAGGCAAATAAATAAATGATGGATCTTTGTCCCAAACATTATGGAGGGCACAGTCCGTGTTACCTTATTTCCTTCCACTAGTAATGGCCTCCTTTTGTTGTTTTCGCTCATTCATCAGCACTGCTTTGAAGTACCGACCCATTATCTCACAATTATTAACAGTTATTGTTATCCTCAACGTTTCTTCAGGATTCTCTGGAAATTGCATTGGCTGTGGTGAGAAGGGATTTCGGTACTTTACGGAGTTTTCCAATCATATCAACTTGAAGTTAATCACGCAACCCAAGAAACAAAAGCACCTGAAGTGCTATCTGATTAAGAATGCACAGGGCAGTCTGACGAAAGGGCCCTTAATCTGCTGGAAGGGCACAGGTGAGATTGGGATAATGAGTTTTTATTTAAATAAATATTTAGAGCATGAGTTTAATCACATTTTGTTGAAAGTACTTTGGCACAGATCATTGGAAATTAAATACTGGTTCTAGTTGATTATAAGGATTCAAACTGAAATGCTTCCATTATCACGAAAGTTTTATGGATGTACTTCATGTTTTGAAAGGGAGAAGCAAAGTGATTAAACCTCAATTTCAATGACTCATTTCTAAGTTCTGCACTCCTATTTTCAGAAGCCTTCTCCAGTTGTGCAACCCTTCAAGAACTTTGCGTCCCATTGTGGCCTCATTCAGTTCCTACAATATTTTCCCTATTTGTGGTGGCTAACTATGTCTTTGACAATCAAGAGCCACAGCTCTGGAATTACCTCTCATACTCCTTTCATCACTTTTTTTTCTTTAAGACTATCTCTGCCGAAATATTTTTATCGCAATATCCAATAGTGAAAAATGTTGACTCGGTCTTCGTTTTTGTCTGGATAGGTTCCAAGAAAGCATTTTTACATTGTCGGTCACTGTATATTGCAGATTTTGGTGAATGCCTTTGGATTGACGGTACTTTTCTAATGTATCTGAAAAGACATTCCCTTGTAAGACTAAGGATTCAAAGTGGCTGTCTTGTTAAGAATGTTATTTTATTTTTAACAGAGGGCAGAATGCAACAATCAGGCTCGAGTTCCACCTCTAGTGTTCCCTCACAACCTCCTGAGAGCCCAGCCTCATCGACTACTGTGTCATCAGCAGAAGGCATTTCCGGTACCAATCAGAGTACGTCAACTGGATTTCAGCAAGCAGGTGCTACTATATATTCCTCCCATTTATTTCTATTTCATCTAGAATACAAAAACAGGGATATAATGCTGAAGCTCTATAAGGCACTGGTCCGGCTACATTTATGTGAGCAATTTTGGGCACCATATCGAGGAAGGATGAGCTAGCTCTGGAGATGGTCCAGAAGAGGTTTAAAAGAATGGTCCCAGGAATGAGTGGGGTGACCTATGATGAGCGTTTGATGGCACTGGGCCTGTACTCGCTGGAGTTTAGAAGGATGAAGGGTACCTCATTGAAACTTATCGAATAGTGAAAGGCTTGGATAGGGTGGATGTGGAGAGGATGTTTCTACTAGTGGGAGAGTCTAGGACTAGAGGTCATAGCCTCAGAATTAAAGGATAGTCCTTTAGGAAGATGAGAAGGAATTTCTTTAGTTAGAGGGTGGTGAATCTGTGGAATTCTTTACCACAGAACGCTGTGGAGGCCAAGTCCATGGATATTTTTATGGCAGAGATATAGATAGATTCTTGATTAGTATGGGTGTCAGGAGTTATGGGGTGAAGGCAGGAGAATGGGGTTAAGCAGGAGAGATAGATCAGCCATAATGGAATGGCAGAGTAGACCTGATGGGCCGAATGGCCCAATTCTGCTCCTATTACTTATGACCTTATGTATTCTTTTGAATGCCCCCCTTTAACATGATTCAAATGTGTGAACAACCAGAGGAGACAGTCCAGGATGAATTCTAACAGTGAGCAACACTGGAAATTGGAGAAACAGCACCTCATATTCCGCCTGGGTTGCTTGCGTCCGGATGGCATGAACGTTGAATTCTCCCAGTTTTGCTAGCCCTTGCTGTCTCCTCCCCCCATCCCCCCACCCTAGGGCTCCTCCTCCCTTTTTCCTTCCTTCTACCCCCCACCCCCCATCAGTCTGAAGAAGGGTTTCGGCCCGAAACGTCGCCTATTTCCTTCGCTCCATAGATGCTGCTGCACCCGCTGAGTTTCCCCAGCATTTTTGTGTACCTTTGAATTCTAACAATGGCTGGTGCAATTGTGGTCATTGTGCTTGCTTCCATCCTTCATTCACTCTGCCACTTCTCGCACCTACTAGAATTAAACAAAAGGTAAGTTATAGAAGTGCATCGGACAGTACTGTAGGAGGTGTTGATCATCAGCCATCACTCCCGAGTCATTTTGCTTCCCCCCTCTTCTGTCAGACAGAAGATACAAAAAACTTAAAAGCATGTACCTTCAGATTAAAGAATAGTTTCTTCCCTGCTGTTATCAGACTCTTGAGCAGACATCCCATGTGTTAAGGATGAATTCTCAATCTACCTTGTTGTGACCCTTGCACGTTTTTTAACCAGAATTTCTCTGCACTGTGTCCATTTTGTTCCCACTATCCATTGTATGGTTTGTCCTTGAACTTTTATTTGACAAGGTGATCATTGGAGTCTGAGGTAGAAAGAAAGATTTGAAAGTCAGCTTTGCATTGTTGATTTTTGTTTAGTTTTTTTTTAACATATTTCAGAGTTGAATTGAATCATCCACAGCCAAAGTGTCTATCTAGATTTTGACGATGAATAATCTACAACTGACGGTATAGAATTGTACAACCACCCTGCTATGGCACTGAGTTCACTGAAACATTGTATGTTTATCATGTTCTCTCAAAGCTTATTGCTGTCTAATATTTTGCCCTTTTTTATATTATTAAGAATGTAATAGCAGTTTAGTGCTTTGGGAGTATTTGAGGTGAGGAACAGGGAAGGGATAAGTTTCATTCAGGACACAGGGGGTCCAGACCCAGGTGGGTGCCTTACACAAATCACAGTAAGTGTCTGATGGCAGAATAAAAGATTGTGCTGACAAGCTATGTTTAGGCCGGCATCCCTTCTTTTCTGAGTTTTTCCAGGAATCCTTTTCTCATTATGTAATTGACTATTAGCATCATTTTGGTGGTATTACTAACTTGAAAATTACCCTAACTAATAGAATACAATGTCATCTTATTTTACTCTCTGCTGAAAATATGTCCTCTTAAGAGGAAAGCCATTGACTAGCTGGGTTTGTAATTACAGGTTCACCAGCAGATCCGGCTCTTGCTCGAGCAGGGGTTTCTGTAACTCATAACAACAGAGAATTATCCAGACACAAAAATGCAATGAAGGCCAATGATGTGGCCACGCAGAATACATCAAGGCCTTCAGTGATAGGTATAGTAATTATGTGTTGTCAGCCTCTTTTGTACTTTGTATTCACCAAGGTGAAGGACATGGGGGACTGTGAGATCAGTTTGGGAAAGACTAACGTGTTTGGGCAGTTCGAGATCAAAAAGGAAGTGGTGCTGGGGCTCTTGAAGAGCATTTAAAGTGGATAAATCTCTTGGATCTGATGGGATCTATCACGTGAGAGAAGTAAGAGAGGAATTTGCAGGGATCTTGACGAAGATCTTTAACATTTGGAGTATTGTGCGCAGTTCTGGTCACCCAGTTACAGGAAGCATATGAGGGCTTTGGAGAGGGTGCAGAAAGGGTACACCAGAATACTGCTTGGGTTAGTGGGTATTAGATATTAGGAGAGGTTGGACAAACTTGGACTGTTTAAGTTTTAAGTTGAGCACAAAGATATACAGGGAATGGAGGGATATAGATCACATGCAGGCAGAGTAGATCATTTTTAACTTGGCATCATGTTCGGCACGGCATTGTGGTCTAGGGGCCTGTTCCTGCGCTCCACAGTTCCAAGTTCCATGTCATGATTTCACCTGCAGGTCACTTGTAAACACATTCCTATCAGCTATGTATTCAAGCTCACAATAGATATTTAAATGTACAACCCTAGGCTTGCAGTGCTGATGGATATTAATAACATCAGAGCTGCTATTCTTCATAAGAGACACTTAAAAAAAGACAGATGTAACTTGATACATTTTGCAGCCTATGAACTACTTTTAGAAGTATAGTCAAATTCGTAAAATATATTATACCAATATGTGCATGTAACGGTCTCTGGAAAATACCGATATGATTTTGATTGCTGTAAAAAAAACTGCCATCCCGGTTGGATTTTGCTCAGTTGTAATTTCAGAATTATGGTCAGAATAAGTATATGCCATTATCGTGATTGTTGGTATATTTTCAGGCAATTTAGCTAATTCAGGTCCTCCTAAGAAGCGCCACAGGGGTTGGTCACCAGATTCCCCATCAGCAACAGAGACGAGTTCCAATCAAAGTAATCTACCGGCACAGAATTCAAGCAGCAAAACTGGTATGATGAATCAATAACATTCTTGCATCCAGTTTTCATGTTCTATTTTCTTACTATTAACTGTTGTACATAATGTCTTGTACTGATGGACTTTTTAGTGATTTACAGAATATTGTTTTGACAGTCATTATTCTGGAGAGATGTAAATCGGAAAATGTCATTTTATTCTTCGTCCCTTCCTTCAAACCTGTGTTATGGAATATATTGACTCACTAAGTGCAAGATTAATTTTTGCATTTGTACATCTTGGGATATTCATGAGTGTTATTTTGAAGATATAACAGGAGCTTCTAATTAAACATAGAAACATAGAAATTAGGTGCAGGAGTAGGCCATTCAGCCCTTCGAGCCTGCACCGCCATTCAATATGATCATGGCTGATCATCCAACTCAGTATCCCGTACCTGCCTTCTCTCCATACCCCCTGATCCCCTTAGCCACAAGGGCCACATCTAACTATTAGTGCTGTTCCATTAATAAAAAAGTTCCTTATTTTTGATTTGCATACATTTATCTATTGTTGCCAAGTTACTTGGGAATTCATTTTATGGACAACTACATACACTTAAGAACAGGAAGCATAAGTTGCCTTGTACAGGTGCACAACCTTTTATCCGAAAGCCTTGGGACCAGACACTTTTCGTATTTCAGAATTTGTCGGTCTTGGGAATGGAAATTTTTTAGCGTAGACTTTAATGGCTGGCTCAGTGGTAGAGTGTTCGGCTCATATCCGCAAGGTCGCGAGTTTGCGCCTTGATCCCGGCAGTTACTCGGTCGCGAGTTTGAGTCTTCAATGTCGTTTTTTCTTGCAGAATAAATGTTTGTATGAAATACAGTGTAGGAGAGGTGTACTGACTGTGTGGGCAGAACTTTGGAAGTGATTGCCCACCAGTCTAAAAAGCCGCTGTGTCTCCCTGTCCCTGGGATAGCAGGGGGCGATCAAACAGCACAATACCCCCCTCCCCCTCCAACTCCAGAGGAATCCGCTCCCCGATGGGCCGCTACGGCGACAAGTGGCAGTTTGCCCACAGCCCGAGCTGCGCCACCCCAAGAACACCTTGCACACCATCAGCTTCTGCCCCTACGTGTTCCTCTGGAGTTGGAGCGGGGCTGGGCTGGAGTTGCTGCTGGCTGTGGGTCTCTGGGATCTCCGTGCTTGCAGTGGGCCTGGGGGTCGCTGTCCCGTTGGTCCTGACGTCTCCGGCCACCCCCCTGGACTGGAGCTGAGACTGGGAACTGTACCGCCCTTGCCCCCTCCCTCTGCAACTGCAAACAACCCCACTCTCCTGCAAGGGCGGTACAGTTCCCGGAGGATAGCAGGTGGCCGGAGACGTCAGGACCAACAGGAACCCGCTCCCCGATGGGGCCCCTACGACGCCCCGAGCTGCGCCCCGTCATCCGCAACCCATGTTCCTCTGTAGTTGGAGCGGGGCTGGGCTGCTGTTGGCTGTGGGTCTCTGGGTTCTCCGTGCTTGCGGTGGGCCTGGTGGTCGACGTCCAATTGGTCCTGACGTCTCCGGTGACTGCACTGACCTGCTGGCAGCCATCGCCGACTTGAAGACAGTGCAAAGCCCCCGCGCCGGTGCAATGAGCGGGGAGCTGGAGAGGGGAGGGAAGGGGTCACACACACATGGCCGGGGAGCAGAGGGGTGTAGGTGGGGTGAAACTGAAGGGAGCGACAATCTGCTGCTGCCTACACTGTGTATCGTGTCTACCGTGGGAACTTTTTAACAGCGGGCAGGCAGCAGCATATTGTCAATTATTAACCCTCCCGCGCAATATACTCTCACCTTCTCTTTTATGGATGGGGATTTAGTTCCCCTTTCTTCCAGGACCGACCGCAGGTTCCGCTGTCACCTCTGCGGGCCGCCCTCGGTGAACGTCCTGTCTCCCTGTCCCTGGAATAGTAGGGGGCGATCAAACAGCACAATACCCCCCTCCCCCTCCAACTCCAGAGGAATCCGCTCCCCGATGGGCCGCTATGGCGACAAGTGGCAATTCGCCCACAGCCCGAGCTGCGCCACCCCAAGAACAAGACGTTATTCTTGCACACCATCAGCTTCTGCCCATACGGGGACCGTGTTCTTCTGGAGTTGGAACGGGGCTGGGCTGGAGTTGCTGATCTGGGATCTCCGTGCTTGCAGTGGGCCTGGGGGTCGGTGTTCCGTTGGTCCTGACGTCTCCGGTGACTGGCACTGTGCTGCTAGCATCGCGACGTGAAGACAGTACAAAGCCCCCGCGCCGGTGCAATGAGCGGGGAGCTGGAGAGGGGAGGGAAGGGGTCACACACATGGCCGGGAAGCAGAGGGGTGTAGGTGGGGTGAAACTGAAGGGAGCGACAATCTACTGCTGCCTGCACGCTGTTAAAAAGTTCCCACGCAAGACTCACGATACACTGTGTATCGTGAGTCTACCGTGGGAACTTTTTAACTCGGGTAGCAGCATATTGTCAATTATTAACCCTCCCGCGCAATATACCCTCATCTTCTCTTTTATGAATGGGGATTTAGTTCCCCTTTCTTCGAGGACCGACCGGAGGTTCCGCTGTCACCTCTGCGGGCCGCCCTCAGTGAACGTTTTCAAGGACCTTTCTTCAAGGACCAAAAAAATGTCGCTATTCGGAGGTTTTCGTTATTTGGATCGTCGGATAAAAGGTTGTGCACCTGTAGTTCTAGATAAAAGAACGTTCACATTAATGACAATGACTTTCTCATTAATTAACTACTTGAAATAAATAGTTTGAATAAACAGTTTGAAAAGTACAAATGTTCTAATTTTTGGAAAAGCAAATGAACTTAGATATGCATTTGCTCTATGCTTTTCTACCATATTATGTCACAGTTCATGACAGAGGATCCGGATTTTGTGATCATTTCAAATCCTTGCAGCTGATTGAATATGTTTCTTGATGTTACACATGGATGAATAATATTTAAACACATTTTTTTTTCTGCATACTTACTTCATTATCTGAGTAAAATCAAATAATGCACTGGCACATAAACCAGCAAACTAAATAAATAATAGGTGTTAATAATGAAAATGTTTGCAGTTAAAATAAAAATGATCAAGTTTCAGGTATCTGATACTTTTTGGAATGTTTTCAGTCAGAGTAGCTGATGTATTAATACTTGTGGAAGGGATCGGTTCCTGTTGAAATGTGACCATTTGTTGCACAAGCAGAAGCCTCAGGTGGGATATTCATGTGAGTTTGTTTCCCACTTGAGACATGGGTTTGGGTCATTAAGGGTAGTGCATAAGTGATGGGAGCAGATTTGGGCAATTCGGCCCATCAAATCTACTCCGCATTCACTCATGGCTGATCTAACCCACTCATTCCTTGGATCATTCTCATAAACTCTTCTCAAGACCCTCTCTAGCGCCCTCACAACCTTCCTCAGATATGGGGCCCAAAATGGCTCACAATACTCCAAATGCTGTCTGAATAGTGTCTTATAAAGCCTCGGCATTACATCTCTGTTTTCGTATTCCAGTCCCATCAAAATAAATACTAGCATTGCGTTTGCTTTCCTTACTACCAATTCGACTTGCAAATTAACAAATCCTGCACCAGCACTCCCAAGTTTCTTTGCACCTCCAATTTCTGAATATTCTCCCGATTTAGAAAATAATCTACGCATTTATTCCTACTATCAAAATGCATGACTCCACACTTTGCTGCGCTGTATTCCATCTGACAATTCTCTACCCACTCTTCCAACCTGTCCAAGTCCTTCTGCAGAGTCCCTGATTTCTCTACACTGCCTGCTCCTCCACCTATCTTCATACCATCTGTAAACATGGCCACAAAGGGGGGACTTGATAGAGGTCTTTAAAATGATGAGAGGGATGGACCAAGTTGATGTGGACAAGCTTTTCCCTTTGAGAATAGGGAAGATTCAAACAAGAGGACATGACTTCAGAATTAAGCGACAGAAGTTTAGGGGTAACATGAGGGGGAACTTCTTTACTCAGAGAGTGGTAGCAGTGTGGAATGAGCTTCCAGTGGAAGTGGTGGCGGCAGGTTCGTTGGTATCATTTAAAAATAAATTGGATAGGCATATGGATGAGAAGAGAATGGAGGGTTATGGTATGAGTGCAGGCAGGTGGGACTAAGGGAAAAAAGTTGTTCGGCACGGACTTGTAGGGCCGAGATGGCCTGTTTCTGTGCTGTAATTGTTATATGGTTGTTATATGGTTATATAAAGCCTTGAATCCCCTCATCCAAATCTTTCCTTTTAAATTGGATCCAAGGTGAGAATAGGAATAGTGCACTTGTAGTTACTTCTTCCAGTCTTGCACCATCTTGACTTGAAAATATATAATAATTTCTTCATCAATATTATGTCTTAATCCTGGAGATCCCAGCCCCAAAATTGCTGTAGTGGTACTTCACCGGATGGACCGATACAGTTCTATAAGATGGCTCCACACTATCCTCTCAAGGATGGATGATAAATGCTTGCCCTACCAATGAATAAGAAGAGTATTCATTTTGCAATTAAAGATTGCCAAACTTTTAGCATTGTAGAATTTATTTACTGATTTCTCCTCCATATTCCTTTATTTTGATTTCAGAACTATGAATGTTGTATAATTTACTTTATTTCCCTCCTGCTAGACTACATGCAAATAAAATCCTAAAAAATTACAAAAAGACCCTCGGGTAGGCAGAATGTACAGAGAAAGCAACAGTTTTAATATCTTGGGCCATTCACATTTCATCAGAAATTTCCAGTATCTGCTGTAGTTTGCTTTGCTTGATATGCCATCAATTAGCGGTATCTTGTTACCACATAGTGGAAAAGTACATCCACACTTTCACTGCAAGTGCTGGCTGTAAGTCTTTCATGAAATTAATTGATTCCTCTTGTTAATTACAGAACTTGCGGAATTGACTTGTGGGACTCAGTCTAGCCACTTAGGATCAAATCCTTCTCCACTTACAGTCTCAGAAGACCCCGTGATTGTTCCTGACAATTTACTAAAAATCTGTGGGACCCGACTGGTAATTTTTAAAGGTAAAAATTAATGTAATAAATGAATATAAACTGGACTTGCACATTTTTATCCTGGCTGGCAAGCAGAATCAGAGCGGGCCCAGTTGAGGGAGGAAGATAATTGGACACTGCCCAAGACCATGGAGTCTCTACCATTTAGAACAGACTAAGAGCTCAAGCCTACTGTCCACTTCTGCCCAGCATCCTTCTTACTAATGTCCAGTCTCTGGAAAACAAGATAGATGATGTTAGGGCGAGTATTAGATTCCAGATAAACAAGAGACTGTAACATCTTTTGTCTGATGGGAGACATGGCTGACACCGCTGGTGCCGGATCAAATGATATGCCCAGTTGAGTCCTTCTCTGTTTTTCGTTCAGATAGAACGGAAGAGTCCGGAAAATCTAAGGATGGGGGGGTTTGCTTCATGACGAACAACAACTGGTGCAACCCTAAGGATATTAAGACGCTTTCTCGTACCTGCTCGTCGGACCTGGAGCATCTGACGATCTCATGCCTTCCATTCGACCTTCCTCGGGAGTCAGCTCAGTCATCATAACAGCTGTCTACATACCACCCCATGCGGGCACCGACTCGCCACTATCGGTCCTACACGATGTGTTATGTCAGCATCAGAACAAGCATCCTGTCGCGGCTATGGTGGTGGCTGGGGATTTTAATAGGGCAAATCTCAAAAAAGTTATGCCTAACTTCCGCCAACAAATTACCAGTGTCACCAGGGGGGGAAGAACTTTGGACCACTGTTATGCACCATTCAAGAAAGGATACAAGGCCATTTCTCTCCCTCCATTTGGAAAATCTGACCATGCCGCCATTTTCCTGCTGCCGGAGTATAAACAACTGATAGTACGGGAAGCGGCAGTGACGAGGGACGTAAAGCGGTGGGCTGACCATTCAGAGGCCATGCTACAGGATGCACTGAGTGACGTTGATTGGAATATGTTCCAAGCAAGTTCCAGAGACGTCAGTGAGTTTGCGGAAGTTGTCACAGACTTTATAGCAACACTAGCCGACAACGTCGTCCTCACGGTAAGGGTTAGTTTCTTTCGTAACCAAAAACCCTGGGTTGACAGATCCATTTGCGTCACTTTGAATGTTCGTACTGTTGCTTACAACTCCGGCCTGGCATCCGGTAACATGGATGATTACAAGGCGGATTCCTACAGACTGCGAAGGGCGATGAAGGATGCAAAAAGGAGGCACAGGGACAGGATGGAGTCGCAGATGGAGCACCATGACACCCGACGCCTATGGCAGGGGCCACAGACTGTAACTAACTACCGGAGCATCCCCCCCCCCCTCATCTGGGAGTGCCGGCGCCTCCTTAGCTGATGACCTGAACTCTTTCTGTGCATGGTTTGAGGTGGGCAACAACACTCCGAGCACGCCGGCTAACAACAACGTCGTCAGCGCACTGGCTAGCGAGGCTGGAGGGAGGTCCACCGCTGGGGATGAGCACATATTCTCGGTGTCCGAGCACGATGTGAGGTGGGCTCTGATACGTGTGAACACAAGGAAAGCTGCAGGCCAGATGGTATATCTGGGCGCACACTGAAGTCTTGTCCTACTCAGCTTGCTTCATTGTTCACCACAATATTCAACCTGTCCCTGGCCAAGTCCGTGGTCCCTACCTGCTTCAAGAGATCCACTATTGTACCAGTGCCTAAGAATGCCTCTCCAGTCTACTTGAATGACGACCGACCGGTGGCCCTCACCTCAGTAGTCATAAAATGCTTCGAGAAGCTGACCAAGGACCACATCTGCACCTTCCTCCCTCGCACCATGGATCCGCTGCAGTTCGCATACTGTCCAACCAGATCCACGGATGATGCGGTCTCCCAGGTTTTGCACACCGCTCTCTCTCACCTTGACAGCCAGAAGGGCAGCTATGTGAGGATCCTGTTTATTGACCAGTTCAGCTTTCAATGCCAAAGTCCCCACCAGACTTGCTGAGAAGCTGCTGGAGCTGGGGCTGAACACTGCCTGGGTCCTGGACTTTCTGATCGCCAGGCCCCAGGTGGTCAAGATGGGGAGACATACCTCCAACCCCCTCACCCTGAACACAGGATCCCCCCCCCAGGGTTGTGTCCTCAGCCCCCTACTGTACTCCCTGTACACACATGACTGTGCGGACAGGTTCAGCTCCAACTCCATCATCAAGTTTGCTGATGACACTGTGGCGGTGGGCCTGATCTACGATAACGATGAGAAAGCCTACCTGGACGAGGTGGCTGATCTGGCACTCTGGTGTCAGGATAACAGCCTCTTCTTGAATGTCACAAAAACTAAGGAGCTGATTGTGTACTTTAGAAGGGCTCAACATCCGAGGACGTACATGCCACTGGAGATAAATGGGACTACTGTGGATAGGGTGAGCAGCGTTAAATACCTGGGAGTCCACATCACAGAGGATCTGACATGGATAACACACACTGCCACACTGGTGAGAAAGGCAGAACATTGCCTTTAGCACCTCAGGCAGCTGAGGAAATTCAGAGTCTCTTTAATCCTTTAATCCTTCTACTCCGTTGCTGTAGAAAGCATCCTGACTGGAAACATCTCTATCTGGTTTGGGAACAGCTCTGCCCAGGACAGGAATGCTCTGCAGAGAGTAGTGTGTTCGGCCAAACGCATCACGGGAACTACACTCCCACCCTCCTGCAGGACCTATACACCAGGAGGTGCAGATCCAGAGCCTGCAGGATCATGAAGGACCCCAACCAATCCAGCAATGGACTGTTCCAGCTGCTGCAGTCAGGCAAGCCCCTCCGCTGTCACACAGCAAAAACAGAGAGGCTGAGACGTCCATAGGTGAATAAGTTCATAGAAAGCTGTGGCCTCATAGGTGTAGTCTTTAGCCCACACATGCAGTGCTCACAGGCCATCCCAGGAAACAAGTAGGTTCCCTTATTACAGATGTCCATAAGGAGATTTTTCTCCGTGTTAGAAAATACACAAAAATCACTCAATGGTAGCCATATCTTCATAGTATTGTAATGAATTACATCAAAATCACACCAGACTGACCGCAAAAAAATATTAGAAGTGAAGAAAAAACTAGTTCTGCTCTTCGTAGAAACCAACTTATTTGGATACGTCAAATTTTAAATTTAATAATATTACGGGAGCTCACTCATATGTAGGGGGTTTCAGTGAGTTAGGACTGCAATTTTACAATTGGAAAGGATCGCTTCATATTTGGTGATTCTGAGGAACTCTTTGGGGATCCTGAACAATTTAGAGAGTTTGTGTTAAAACGGTCACCTGGGCCCCTCCTGGCCTGTCAATAGACTTGACACCTCCTGCCTTCAATTTACAATTGAATTGAGGCACTAATATATCAGTCCTGACCTTTCCCTCCTAAATTGATCCCTGCTGCTATTAGAGACCTAGACCACAAACCAAATCAATGCCATTAGTATTGTGACTGCCATGGTGAGTTGGAAGTGGGATTTCAGCTTTCCTAGATTTTAAATGACTCAATCCCCTTGTGAGCCTGGGAAGGTCAATTTTGTATGTGATTAGTGAGATATATCATCATACTGACTTCAAGTCACTAAGTGTTTTTTGATTTGCCAAGCTTAGTTGTTTGTTTCATTTGTTTGTTAATTACTTACTTGGAAAATTGTTTATTTACTGAAGAAGGACCTGTCTGTGGAGTTATGAATGAATGAATGAATGATATCTTTATTCATAACTCCACAGAAAGGTCCTTCAGTAAATAAACAATTTTCCAAGTAAGTAGGTTATCCTCTTATAGCTACCGAGAAAGAAACTGTCATTTAAAGTAATTATATCTGCATAGTATGATGTAAATGAAATCATTAATTATTGTGAAATGAAATGATAAATGCAATAATTTCTTTTTTTTAGGCCATGGAAGCTTTCCTTACCTTTGTGGTAATCTGAGTGATGTAGTGGTTAGTCCATTGCTACAGAATTGCTATGGAAACACCCAGTCTTTACCCAGAGTATATGAGCAGCATTGTACATCTGTGACCACAGTAGTGTCTGTAGAGATGCAGATTTTACTAACAGTGTACTATCTAGTTCAACTTGGTAAGTAATTCAAACACAAGTGTATGAGATTGTTTCTTCTCAAGTTAGTAAATTCTTCCAAAAACAGAGTTCAGTTGTTTTGGTTAAAAGTTTATTTTCTAGAAGAATGTGGGTATACCAAGTGCAATAACCTGGAATTTCATCTCTAAACCGCTCTGTTCACTCACTCCTGATGCACTGTGAAATGTGCTACTTTGTTCGGGCATTTGTTCATTTACTCCAAGACTTCCAAATAGAGTTCTCCATCAAACCTTGTCAGATAAGTTCTAGTGAAGCCACTCTACTTTAGGGTGGTAGATAAGTGCACGGTGCTGCTGGTGTTGTTGCAAAAACATCACGAGTGCAGTTTCTCAATTTCTTTTTTTTTTTTTTTTTGCTTTCATAATTTAAGATTTTGTAACCTTAAAATAATCAGAAAAATGCTCCGCCCCACTAGCCTGTACTTGAAATCAATGTTGGAGAACATAATGTAAGTGATAAAAATTTGTTCATAACCCCATGTTTATTTGAAAAAAAGTCTTGCAATGAAGTCCCTTTAAAGGAACGTCAGCCAACTTGCTTGTCGAGATCCCAGACATGATTAATGAGTGGGTGCAGCAGCATCTATGGAGCGAAGGAAATAGGCAGAAGAAGGGTTTTGGCCCAAAAGGTTGCCTATTTCCTTCGCTCCATAGATGCTGCAGCACTTGCTGAGTTTCTCCAGCAATTTTGTGTACCTATGATAATGAGTGAATTATCCTTGTAAGTGTTAAAGTGATAAATAACAGAAGGCTACATTGAAGTGCTGTGCTTTTGGAATAGGGTTGAGGGAATTTCATGTCCTCCTGATTTGGTAGGTTAACATCTTCTCCGAAAGAGACCACATCCAGCAACTCAGCACTATACTAATACCGCAATAAAGTGTTTTGAAAAGGAATCTTAAGTGTTTGCCGGTTATATACTGATTTATTTGTATGAACTAAATCACTGTTTATAAACCAGTTCTTATTAAATTCTTATTTCCTACTTTCATTAGAAATAGTTAGGATTAGTTTTCTGGATTTCTATGAAAATCTTACATTTGAACTTATTTATTTATTCAATCCTAGAACCTGATCAGGTGCCTTTGATTGAGGATTTGGAACACATTTTGGTGAGAGCATGGCAGGAATCGAATCTTACCGAAACCAAACATTACCAGCAAGCTGTTTCTCAGTCAGTACCGTGCGTGTCGTCACAGGCTTTGGCTGTCACCTCAAAGCAGCTCACCTGGTTGGCCAAATTAGCAGCCAGTTCCTGCAAGAATGTTGTCAAGATCGTTGATTGGACAAATTCATTGGCGGAGGGTCTCACAGAAACATTCAAACTTCTCAGTGAGGGGAAATTGCAAGGAAATAATTTTGTCGTAATCATTTGCACCACGAAAAACCAAAGCACTGAGTCATGTGTGGTGGTAACAGGTCAGTACTTCATGTTTATGAAACTTAAAAACAGGATAACTTACCATTAAAGTTTGAGGGTTAGTTTCAGCTTTGCCCTAACATGTCGACGTGTTTCTATTTCCCAAATCGATGTCTTATCTAATTCCATCACTCAATGTATGGATCTCTCCAAGAGATTTGGTCCTGCCTCACCACCGTGCTGCAATGCTGCCTTGTCAAAGGAACAAATGGCATCCTGTGTGACTATGAACATGGTAAACTCTCCCCACATTCTTCTCAACCTTTTCTTGCAGCATTTCACATGGTTGAACACCACACACTCCATCATCTCCTCCCGTTGCCCAAGCAGATGGCCTACCAGTGCCTTATTTCATTCTTCACTATCTTTAGCTAGTTTTGACCTTTATGGCTCCTATTCTCGCCTCTGAATTTCTACTTCCCAAATTCAATCCTGTGCTGACATCACTGTTTGGTGTTGTGTCATTTCTTTTTGGTAGTGCGTCATTTGTGCTCGGAGGTACATTTTGGTAGACTGAAGATGTTTAATTTCAATATTTGTACAAAGAATTTAAACAATACATGAGCTGGCGGGGAGTGGAGGGATATGGAGCACATGCAGGCAGTTGTGCAGCTTAAATCAGCATTGTGGTGGGTACAGATAGTGTGGGTTGAAGATTCTGTTCCTGGGCTGTACTGTTCTATGTTCAATGTAATGCTGCTCAAGTATATAGATTTTTAGAAGTGACGCATAAGTGGCCCATGTAAGCATTCTTACAGAGTCGATTTCCAGCACCCACAGTATTTTGCTTTTGTTCAGAAATCAGTTGTATTCACAGATCTCAATTAACTGCAATTTCATTACAATACATCTCCTCAGTTAATGCATCTTGTTCAAATGTCTTTGTATTCGGAAATACCATCAGGAATATGTCAGGGGACTATTTGACTGGGTGTAAATGCTGAGCTGTTAAGAAAATAATTTGCATTTAAATTGAGCCTTTCATCTCTTGGGATATCCCCCAGTCCTTCATGGCCAATTATACATGTTTCCAAATGCTTTCTTCTCTGTTCTGATGCAAGAAACAAGGCAATCGATGCACACACAGCAAGCGTCCATAAAAGGCAGTGAGCTAAGTGAGCACATCTGTTTAGATTGATAAAAGTTGAGAAATAAATATTATCCAGAATTCCATGGATGCAACCTCTCTTTGAGTAGAATCTAAGAATCTTTTATGTCAGGCCCAGCGTAGAGTTGCTGCCTTACAGCGCCAGAGATCCCGATTCGATCCCGACTACAGATGCTCGCACGTGGGTTTTCTCTGAGATCTACTGTTTCCGAGGACCATCGTGAGGGGGGAGGATAAGCACAATGGAGGACCCGGCATGGGGGAACTGCGGTGGGGTTGGGGGACGACGACAAAAGGGGGAGCCGGCGTGCTTTGTGACTTTATCAGCGCCGTAGGTGGCTGCTATTTGTGTACATTGTGTATACAAGCAAAGAATCTCACTGTGCCTAGTCACATGTGACAATAAAGTATTCATATTCTTCCCACATTCCAAAGATGTACAGATTTGTAGGTTAATTGGCTTGGTATAAATGTAAATTGTCCCTAGTGTGCGTAGGATAGTGTTAATGTGTCATTGGCCGGTGTGGACCGAAGGGGCTATTTTCGCGCTGTATAACTAAACTAAACTAAATGTCAACCCATGGATACTGATAAGGCCCCCATCCAAAAAGCTGTACGTCTAAAGAGAATCATTATTACATACATCGGAAGGTCAGTATTGATTCAGTGTTTAGTTTTTCACCTCAATTTGGCCAAATGTTGTTTACCTCAATTTCTGCAGTCCCCCAAAAAAAGTGGAGAAGTTTAAAGATTTCTCATACACATGGTGAAGGAATAGCTCCTATACGTTAGAGTGTGGATGACTCGGTACTTGGACGAACAGTAACAATTAATGTTCTTGCAACTTGGTGTTTCCAACGCATTTGATTCAATGTCACAGGCAGAGAGGTATTGTGAAGGTGATAAATTGATGAAATCACATTGGAGTAGACACGATTGGGAATTAACATTTTCTGGCACATACTGTCAAGTTTATTGATTGGACAAATTCATTGGCGGAGGGCCTCACAGAATCATTCAAAATTTTCTGAGGGGAAATTGCAAGAAAAATCTTTTGTGTGATCATTTGCGCCACCAAGAATCAACTGAACCATGTATACAATACCAGAAAATCAATAATACTGTTGGCATACGCAAGTAAAAATCACTTGTCATTCACTTTATTGACTGAGTTAAATGAACTAGGAACAGCACAGCACAGGAATAGGCCCATGGGCCCACAATGTCCATGCCAAACATGATGCCAAATTACACGTCCTCTGCCTGCATGTAATACATATTACTCCACATTCCTTACATGCCCATGTGCCGACTTAAAGACTCTTAAACGCCATTGTCATGTCTGTTTTTACCACCACACCAGACAGCATGTTGCAGGCACCTACCATTCACTATGTTTGCCCTACACATCTCCTTTCAACATTCCTCCTCTGACTATAAAGCTATGCCCACTATTTGCGGACATTGGCACCAAGGCAAATTCCTTGTATGTGAAGACTTGGCCAATAAACTTACTTACATTTCACCCTGGGAAAAGGTTCACCCTGTCTATATCTCATAATTTTGTATAGTTCTCTCGGGTCTCCCCTCAGTCTCATATGCTCTAGATAAAACAATGTAAGCCTAATATAAGGAGCCTTGCCAAAAGGTAGGTAGGTAGGTAGGTAGGTAGGTAGGTAGGTAGGTAGGTAGGTGTGTGTGTGTGTGTGTGACAAAGTAGACATTGTTTGCAAATTGAACTTTTCCTTTACAAATCTGGGAATCTTCCAGTCTAGCTCATTAATCTTATTAACAAGGGAGAGAACCTTTTCTTACAAAAGAAATGTTGATTTATTATTCACAAATACATAGAGCCTTTAACACTTTATGTACCATAAGGTATAGGCCAACCATGTCGCCCTCAGCAATGCTCTTTGCCCAGCTCCCACTTCTCAAACTCAATCTCTAGGCTTCCCCCAGCTCTTGAGAGTTCAGAGAATAGATTGCAAGGTAGCTGGAGATATTGTGATGATACGTACGCAGAATCATTGTTCAGCCCAGGACTATTACCATCACTGGTTAAGATCCCAGTCAGTTCCTTTAGGCCCGTTGAAGATGCCTTCTCCACAGAATGCCACACAGATATGTTCATTTGTGGGAATAACCAGTAGTCAGAATAGGTTTGTGTGGCTGTTCATAAATTCATAGTTCATAAGACAGAATTAGGCCATTTGACCCATCAAGTCTACTCCACCAATTGAGCGTGGCCGATCTATTTTTCCCCCCTCAACTGCATTCTCCTGCCTTCTCCTTGTAACCTTTGTCACCCGAACTGATCAAGAACCTATCATTCTCCACTTTAAAAATACCCAATGACGGCCTCCTCAGGCATCTGTGGCAATGAATTCAGCAGATTAACCATGCTACCATGTTGTGCATAGGGTCGTTGAGAGAAAAGCAAAACACTGCAGGTGCTGGAAATCTGAAACAAATAAGTTATATACTGGAAATATTTTATAGGTCGGGGTGCATCTGGAAGAGGAAGTTTTGGAAATTGATGACCTTTTAATTGAACTAAGAAAGCTTGGGAATCATTCATGTTATGGGTCGGAGAAATTTATTGGAACTTGTCTCAGGACTGAGACACTGAATGAGATTATTGATGTTGGTGCGTGCTGAGAGAGGGGTGAAGGCATGCGACTCTCAAATGGTCTGTTTTAAAATATCGTTTAAACTGCAGCGAACAGTCCATTCAAGTGTACTTATTTCTCCAGGAAAACGTCAGGCTGGATTTTTGGCCGGCAGAATGCTCGGTCCAAAAGAACATCTGAAAGAAATTAACTATGAGCTTGTCACTGGGAAAATTGGGGAACTTGGAACTTTCTTCAGCAGCCTTTGTCCAGGTAAACTATTGCTGTCTTCAGTTTCTTTGCCAATCTTATTATACTGGGGATTGCTGGGGAATTTGATGTAAGAAATTGGGAAGGGCGTGCTTATTGTGGTGGGGCTAGTAAAATAATTTAACTTTCCTTGCATTGCATTGTTTTTCAATCCCACACTCCCATGAATTTACCTGATCTAAAGCAGCAGCGAGCAACATCCATCTATATCTTCTATATAATATTAAAACTCTGTGGCTGCTGGCTGGCTGGCTGGCTGTGGCTGGCTGTGTTTCTGCCTGACTTGTGGTTGCCAGCCTGTGGGTGCCAGCCTTTGATTCGTTGCTACGCCAACACCAGACCCACAAACACCCAGAATTTTTCCATTTCGGTAGAGATTTCAATATTCATTCCAAGTATCCACTCATGATTAAATTTCGTCATGTTTATGTACACATTTAAAAAAAAATCCTTCTCCCCCCTCACTCACTCATTTTGTCGCCTCCTGTTGGCCAGAGACCATAACGGCTGCTGGCGCCCGCATCTCGCCTCAAAGACGCCATTTAAAAACAGCCGCACTGCTGAGCCCTGAACGGCTTGAGTTGGAGGACCACGTTGAGTGGGGGGCTATGGGTAGGGAACGGCTGCGTTGGGGGAGCAGACCCAACGGGTCAGCACTTGGTCTAGTATACTTATAAAACTCTCATCTTGTCCTCTTCCAGTTTGCATTTTTTTTAATTTGCGCAAAAACGATCCCCCATAGCGCTTCGATTTTTCGCCACCTTGCTCACCATTCTCCCGTGCTGCAAGTTCATCAAGTTTTATTCCGATCGGTGAAATATTACAAAAGTTGTTGGTCTGTTAGTCGCCGGGACGGCGACACCCCTTCAGGCACCCGCTGTCAATCACCGGCGGCGAGAATAAAGTTGAAGGAGCGGAGTGCGGGCGGGGGCTGCTGTGTTCGTGGGCTGTTGTCTTCACAAGCGGGGGCTGCTGTGTTCGCGGGCGGGGGCTGCTGTGTTCGCGGGCGGGGGGCGGCGACCACCATGACGAGCAGGGTGCCGATGAGTGCAGCCGGGGCTGGGAGCCACTGAGTGCGACAGGCGCCGGGTGCTGGAGCCTATGAGTAGGTATGTTACAAAACCTACCTGAATCGTGGCTGAGCATCTGCCCTACCCTGTGTGCGCGTTTTGGCGCTGTTTAGAGGTGGCGGGTTTAAAACACGATTTTTACTAGGCTGTTGCAATCGAAAATGTTCAGCCTAGTAAATCATTAACGGAAAATCGCTGAAAGACCCCGTCGCAAAAGGTATTATTAGTTTTTATGGCCTTGTATAATAGTTATAGTAGTTTAAAAATCACTCTCTCAACCCGCAACCTCTCGCAGCCCCAGGGTTTTATAAAGCAAACAATTAAAGGTATGTACCTTATTTTTACATTAAATGGGGCTTCTTAAGAACCCTGTATATAAAGTTTACTATAGCGAGTAGTTCATTTTGGGCTCTTTATATCCCGCAGTATTTTTCTGGGCATTTGGGGGCACAAATCCACTGCAATGTGAACGTTCTAAACCAGCGCGTTCACAGGAACCCACTAGAAAGCTGATTTAAATTGACTTTAATTTACAGCAATTGAACACTAAATTTCTTCCATTTGGCCTATAAATTGATGTAAATGAGATTTAAAAATCATGTTTTATTGTGAATTATTTGTGAATATTATTTGGACACTTGGGCTATTTAAACATGTTAATCATTTATTAAGAAATGGATAGATGTTTAGATCTAGGAATTGAAGTTTGAAATTAGCTACAATTGGGTAACTAACTAATTATATGCTTTAATTTCAGGTCATCCAAGTAAGATTATTTTATATTTGTTTCAGAATGCTTCAATCTATGATAACTGAAAATTTCATTCAGTTCTCTTAATTTTTAAGAAGGTTATGGGCTTTTGACTGTCCACGATCACAGCTTTTTTGTTATGTCCATAGAAAATCAATAGGGAACAAGATGCTAATTTCCGAGTATGAAAATGGCCATAACTTTTTTATTACTTGAGATATGAAAGTGAATTAGGTGTCAAATTAAACTTATTGTTATGCTTTATCTGATGGGATAAATTGCAGACTTGATTTTTTTAAATCTCAAAATTTTGTAAAATTGCTACTATGAGTGAGTCCGCCTGGAGCCGGTGAGTGCGGCCAAGGCCCTGAGCCCACACACCCCCCCACACCCCCTCCTCCCCCACCCACCACCCCCCACCCCTCCCACATACACACCCCCCCTCCCCCACACACACCACACCACTCCCACACACACCTCCTTCCCTACACACCTCCCTTCCCCACCACCCCTCCCCCCCCCTTCCACCCACAGCCCCCCCTCCCCCACCATCCCCTATCTCCCCCCCCCCCCCCCCCCACTTACCTCCCACACCCCCCCCCCCCCACTATCCACCCCCCACGCCCCCCCCCCCACACGCCCACCTCCCCCACGCCCCCCTCCCCCCCTGACACTGTCGTTAACTCTGCAATGTGGGTCATCACAGAGACGCTTAAGTCAACACCTTTACAGTGGCTCCCTGTCCTCTCTCATATCACCCCTCCCAGCATACGCAGAATGGAGAGGATGTTGAAAGATTGGTGCACCACCGAGGCTAACCCTGACCTTCCCATCCATGCTGACTTGAACAATCTGCCCAACATATGCCTGAAGTCCTGCAAACCCTTCTGGTCGTCCGTTAAATCCCTGGAAGACTTTGACTCTAAGAATGAGTGGCGCAGAGACTGGAAAGATGCCAACACCAACAACGGGAGGTCATCGCAGACCCCCTCTGTGAAACCACCGGGTTTTGATCTCCATCACAAGCAATGACTAACCCTGGACAGAATCCACACCCTTCATGCAAGGACAGCCCATCACCTGCATAAGTGGGAGAAGACAGACAGCCCTTCTTGCGACTGCAGACATCCAGACCAGACCATCCCACACATTGTGAATGACTGCCCACTGAGGCTTTTCCCTGGTGGCATCAAAGCCATCCACCCAGTAACTGATGCTGTCCTGGTCTGGATGTCTACCCTTGACCTACAATTTTAGGCTGTGCACTCCATACGCAAGAAGAAGATTGTCCTTGGGGAAAATGGCATTAAGCCATTCTCTTGACCTACTTTGCTATTTGTGTTAAAGGTACTTGCACAATATTTGAGTGAAGACTTCCAAAATATAGACCCAAGAAGGATGACACATTTCTACACCAAATTAATGTGTGATTTAGAGTGATAATATTAGGTGGGGCAATCCCAAGTGACGGCTGCCCATTTTAATGGAAGATGTTCTTGAATTTGCTGTAATGCATTTAGTTAGCTCTATCCCATTTTGCTTTCACTGTTCAATGTCTGTTGCAGTTTTGCCATCTTGACATTCATTTTTAACCATACCTGTTGCTGCTCCTGGCATGTCCTTATCATTAAATTGGAGTTGGTTTCATGGTAAATTTGAATCTTGCTGGGCCATGAGATTAAAGATTGTGATACAATTATACTGCTGATTGCACACACAGCCTTATGAGTGCCCCATTCAACGGCCAGATGATTTCCAAATCTATTCTATTTTACATGGTGTCTGTTCAGGATAAGGATGGACTTTGTGCGGCAATCGTTTCAGCCATTATTATAATGGACAGAAGAATCTGTGATGAATCGGTCAGGTTGAGGTCAAGATTTAACCATTATGTTGGGTTCACGACCTACAACTCTGCCTGGCAGCTTTATACTTCAGGACTCTCCTACCTTGGTCACTGGTGCTATGGCATTAAAGTCCCCCTGCCAAATTACTTTCTGTGCTTTTCTTTTGTCAGTGCTTCTTCTAATTGATGTTCTTTGTGGAGCTTTACTGGTTTGTCAGCTGAAGGATAAGAGATGATCATCAGATTTCCTTGTCCATGTTTGGGCTAATGCCATGAAACTTCGGGGAATCATGTTTCATGTTTAACCTGAACTATGTGCAACAGCGGTGTTTCTCAGTCGAAACGTAGTAGTTTGTGATACTGATAAAATTCTCAACCCTGCTAAACCAACAGTCATTTTAGTGAACACAAATATAAAGAGAGGTGAGGTTCTGCAAAAAATAACTAATATTTTTCATAAAACTCATACGAGGAGATTGAGCTGTGGAGAAACAATAGACAATAGGTGCAGGAGTAGGCCAATCGGCCCTTCGAGCCAGCACCACCATTCACTGTGATCATGGTGTTCATCAAAGTTTTCATTGCAAGAGATGGGCACTTGAAAATCTCTGGTAAGTGTATAGGACATAAACTTATTTTGAGAGTTTCTTTCTATCTGTGCTTACTTGATTAAATTTGGTGAAATTATTTCCATATCGTGTTTGATGGACTTGAAAGCAAACTCAAAAAACTCCAAAATATATTTAATGCAAGAGGAATGAAAATAAACAATATGGATATTGGTTTGAAATTAGTTTATTCTGCAAATGAAATTTTAATCTGCAAGGCAATACTCTTTATATACCATATGTAACAGATGTGTAAACCGTATTTGATTTCTGTTCACATTTTAACTAGATGGTGACCTCGACACACTCTTAGAAAAGTGCAGTGTTATCGGAAATGGTCACGGTGCTGGTTTTGGTGTTTCATTGAATAAATTTGATGATGCCTCGGCTCAAAGACCAACGATTTGTTCAGGTGAGCATCAAAATTTAATTTCCTTCCAGACTAGCATGTGAAGTGATGGTTGACAAGATCTATTTCTGTCATAAGGTTAGCTGCCGAATAAGGAATGATGAATTAGTCTGGTCGTGGAGTGAATGAATGAATGAATACTTTATTGCCACATGTCACAGTGAAATGTTACAAGTCACAGTGAGATTCTTTGCTTGCCTCCCCAAGGTATACAAATAGTCGCCACAAAAGGGCGCTGTCAAAGTTGCGCAGTATCCCACACCAGGTCTACCTTTGTTCTTCCCCTTCCCTCCCAGCCGTTCCCCCCATGCCGGGTCTTCCATTGTTGTTTACCTGACCCTCCCCCTCACAGCAGTCCCCCCACGCCTGGTCCTATTTTTATCCTTGCAGTGGGTTCTCTGACTCCCAAGTGGCCGACCACGACCGGCGCCCTGATTGACCACCGCAACGACCTCCTCCATGACCACCGGGTCCCTGCTGCACCTCGCAGTGTTTGCTAGAACAAGAGGCAAGTCGAGTGAAAGAAGACAATTCTGAGAAGACACAACTTGGTGTCTCAGAATAAAGGGTCAGCCTCAACACTAATACCAGGAGAAATATCTTCCCTTGAGGGCTGTAAATGTCTGAATTTGTTAACTCAAAGAGCTGTAGATACATTGAACTTGATCATGGATGGGAGAGTTATGCTTTTAGGCTGTGAGCAAAGTGAGGATTATCAGCTTGGGGCAGGAAAATGTTTATGATTTTATTGAATGGTGGAATAGGTTTGAAGGGGTCACATGACCAACTCCTCAGTTCTTGTATTATGACAAGAGCCATTTAGATTGAGAAATATTAATATTTTAAAAAATCAATATTTTCTCATTTGTTCCCTGGGAGAGGTCAACAAGCAAGTTAAAACATAATTACTTGTGGATGTTGAGATTGTGTTTTCTGAATGGGCAAACATTTATTTATTCTGCAAAAATGATTATTTCCATTTTTGATTTTTGTTCCAATGTAAGGAGAGTATAACAGTTTATAAATTTCTAATTCCTGCCCATTAGTTGTGCCTTTTACCAGCCAGTGACATTTATGCAGATTACTCCTGGGCTTTCAGCCAAATTAATGCAATGCAAAGTACAAAATGTGCATTTTAATAATAGAAGCAAAACAGACCAATTTAGAGGCAGTCTGACGCAAAGGTGGCCACAAAATCAGTAATGAAGTGGCACTGTGGTTAAGATACTGGTCCTTTAACCAGGGGTGGGCTGCACCATTCATCTGGAGAGAGAAACTAGAATCTCAATGTGGAACCTGGGGAATCCAAACGAGAATCATTAAAATAAAATATGGGATGAAAAGCTGCAGTTAGTAATGATAACGAAGAATCTAACAGATTGTCACCCACACCTGGTGAGCTACACTTCACTTCTGAAGAAGGGTCTCGACCCGAAACGTTGCCTATTTTCTTCGCTCCATAGATGCTGCCTCACCCGCTGAGTTTCTCTGGCATTTTTGTCTACCTTCGATTTTCCAGCATCTGCAGTTCCTTCTTATACACTTCACTACCTCTTCGGTTTTATAGCTAATTAGTGATCAAAAATAACTCAACACCCCATTAATGAAATCTTACAAAGAAAATGACATCAGTAGAAAGAGGGAGATTGAAAGAGTGGAATTAGTGAATGTGAGAGAAGTGGAATGCCAGTTCAATACTAATGGTAGTCAACGATTTTAATTTGTGAATGGTGATTGTGAATGAACATTAAGAATACAGCTGGAATCAGTTATAAAATTATTTTAAAATGCGGTGGTAATTTATCTTCACTTTATGTGTTTGCATCGTTGTTAAGATGATGCTGGAGAATAAAATCTATTCCATCTAATTGCAGCTTTTGTTGTCCATTTAGTCTGTCATATTCAGTAACACAATAAAATCAATGAATTGAAATTTTAAAAGCAGTGATGAATTTTTCTCTTTTAACTTTTTCCCCACTCCCCACAGTTTCAAACAAAGAAACGTGTCAGATTCATCCCATTCAGCTTGCTGTGGCTCGAAAGCTGTTATCCCATGTCTGCGCTATTGCTGATTCCAGCACACAAAATCTGGATCTGGGCTCTTTCGAAAATGTAGACTTCCTTATTTTGGTGCCTCCATCAGAAGTGGCTTACCAGCAGACAGTGCTGCGTGTCAGGCAGTCAGGTAATGTCACAATTTCAAGCCTAAATTTAAACGTGTGTTTCGGCATTAAGTTTTCAAGTGTAGCATCTTATTTCACTGTGGGATCACTGGCAAGGCAGCATTTATTGCCTATCCATATTTGTCATTGTGAAGCTGGTGATGAATCACTTTCTCAAATCGTTGGGCTCCTGGTGAAGGTGCTCCCGGAATATTGTTGGATAGAGAATTCCAGTGTTTAGAGCCAACACGAGTATCAGAATACTGACACAATTCCAAGATGGTGTTTGATCTACATGTGGTATTGCTCTCACATGTCTGGAGCCCCCGGCCCTTTCTGGGGATAATGCAATAAGTTTTTGTTTCATGGTTAACCTCGTGTAATTGATGCTACTGCACCTAACTCGAACGTCAAAGGCCACTCATGTGTTGGAGATGGTCATTGCCCACTATTAGCGACGTAGAGTTTTATGCCTCTCACATTCACAAGGTTGAATGTTGTTCAGTCTGTGCAGTGCTTAAGCATGGAATGCTTTGATATCAGGGACAAGGAGCAACAAGAAGACAGAGTCATCGAGTCATTAATTGTGGAAACAGGCTCATCAACCCAACTTGCCCTCACCGACCAACATGTCCCATCTACACAAGTCCCACCTGCCAGCATTTGGCCCATATCCCTCTAATCCTATCCTATCCTTGTACCTGTCTAAATGTTTCTTAAATAATAATAATAATAATATAATAATATATTTTATTGTCATTGCACATAAGTGCAACGAGATTTGGTATGCAGCTTCCATCTGATGTCATAACTTAAAACAACTATCCTTCCCCTTGATTCCCGTATCAAGTAGAATGGAAATATCTTTTTACAGTATGGCAAAAATTTCAGTTGGGAGAAAATGTTATCTCATGGATAAAACTGTTATATGATAAACCGACTGCCAGAATACTGACTAACCATATACTCTCACCTTAATTTCAGTTATCCAGGGGCAATAGACAGGGATGTGCATTATCACCCCTGTTATTTGCCCTTGCGATTGAACCTCTAGCGGAAAGTATAAGAGTACATCCGAACATTCACGGCTATAATACTAAATACTCCAATAATAAAATATCATTATATGCAGATGATGTATTATTATATATCACCAATTCCCAAGTTAGCATTCCAAGTATATTAAATCTTATAGAGGAATTCGGTTCCTTTCTGGATCTAGAATAATCTGGAGCAAAAATGAAATTATGTCAATAAAACCTCAAGAGCCAACACACCTTCTAAAATTCCCTTTCAGAATTGCTACGAAAAAATTCAAATATCTGGGTGTTCAGGTAACCAGAAAATATACTTCTCCATTCAACGCAAACTTCCCTCCTTTAGTTACTAAATTAAACGCTCTTATTCAATTTTGGAATACACTTCCGATTTCTCTAATAGGCAGAATAAATGCTATAAAGATGATCTTCCTCCCACAAATCCTGTACTTATTCCAATCAATACCGATATATCGTCCTAAATTTTTTTTTCAAAAAACTTGATTCTCTGAATACAACTTTATTTGAGATTATAAAACACATAGAATTCATAAACGGCATCTATGTAAACCCAAAGAAACTGGTGGATTGGCTCTCCCCAACTTCTTATACTATTATTGGGCAATGAATATAACCATATAACCATATAACAATTACAGCACGGAAACAGGCCATCTCGGCCTTACAAGTCCGTGCCGAACAAATTTTTTTTCCCCTTAGTCCCACCTGCCTGCACTCATACCATAACCCTCCATTCCCTTCTCATCCATATGCCTATCCAATTTATTTTTAAATGATACCAATGAACCTGCCTCCACCACTTCCACTGGAAGCTCATTCCACACCGCTACCACTCTCTGAGTAAAGATGTTCCCCCTCATATTACCCCTAAACTTCTGTCCCTTAATTCTGAAGTCATGTCCTCTTGTTTGAATCTTCCCTATTCTCAAAGGGAAAAGCTTGTCCACATCAACTCTGTCTATCCCTCTCATCATTTTAAAGACCTCTATCAGGTCCCCCCTTAACCTTCTGCGCTCCAGAGAATAAAGACCTAACTTATTCAACCTATCTCTGTAACTTAGTTGTTGAAACCCAGGCAACATTCTAGTAAATCTCCTCTGAACTCTCTCTATTTTGTTGACATCCTTCCTATAATTGGGCGACCAAAATTGTACACCATACTCCAGATTTGGTCTCACCAATGCCTTGTACAATTTTAACATTACATCCCAGCTTCTATACTCAATGCTCTGATTTATAAAGGCTAGCATACCAAAAGCTTTCTTTACCACCCTATCTATATGAGATTCCACCTTCAAGGAACTATGCACGGTTATACTCAGATCCCTCTGTTCAACTGTATTCTTCAATTCCCTACCATTTACCATGTACGTCCTATTTTGATTTGTCCTGCCAAGGTGTAGCACCTCACATTTATCAGCATTAAACTCCATCTGCCATCTTTCAGCCCATTTTTCCAAATGGCCTAAATCACTCTGTAGACTTTGGAAATCCTCTTCATTATCCACAACACCCCCTATCTTGGTATCATCTGCATACTTACTAATCCAATTTACCACACCTTCATCCAGATCATTGATGTACATGACAAACAACAAAGGACCCAACACAGATCCCTGAGGCACCCCACTAGTCACCTGCCTCCAACCCGATAAACAGCCATCCACCATTACCCTCTGGCTTCTCCCATTCAGCTACTGTTGAATCCATCTTGCTATTCCTGCATTTACACCCAACAGTTGAACGGTAGGCGGCGCGGCTCTGGCCAGCAGCGGCCTCTGCAGCCTGTCCGCGTTTTTATTATTTTTGTCTGTGTTTTTATGTAGTGTTTGTTATTTTATGTTGGGGTGTGTGTGTGTGGGGGGTGGGGGTGGGGTGGGAGGGGGGGGGGAAACTTTTTGAATCTCTCCCTGCACTGGAGACCCGACCTTTTCTCGTCGGGTCTCAGTCGTCGTTGAGGCCGCAACGAGGAGCGGCCTCCAACAGGAAGAGACCGGGGACTCAGGTGTCGACTCACCGTTGCCGTCGCGGAGCTGGCCGAGTCCGGAGCGGAGCGGCTGCTGCTGCTGATGCTGTTGCTGCTGCTGCTGCTGCTGCTGCTGCTGCTGCTGCCGGAGGAGAGTCGGAGGCTCTCTACAGGTCTGTGGACGACGGCGCCGGGAGCCCACGGCTCCCTGGGGGGAGACCGCTTTTCGGGGCTTCTGCGGCGGCGACTTCTCCCGCCCGAGTTGCGGGGTCGAAGAGCTCCTGGAGCGGGGCCTACATCACTGCCCCGCGCGGCTGGAATGGCCGCGGACTCTGCGAGCGCACACCGGGGGCTCCAACATCAAGACCCGGTGTGCGACCTCGCATCACCCGGCGTGGCTTTAATGGCCGCGGGACAATCGCCATCGCCAGCCGGGGGCTATGACTTTGACTCTGACATCGGGGGGGGGGGGGGGGAGAGTGCAGTGGAGAGAGAAGTTTATTTGGCCTTCCATCACAGCTATGTGATGGATGTTTATGTTAAATGTAATTATGTTGTGTCTGGGGTCTATTTGTGTGTAATGTATGGCTGCAGAAACGGCATTTCGTTTGGACCTCCAGGGGTCCAAATGACAATTAAATTGACTCTCTCTTCTTAACCAACCTTCCATGAGGAACCTTGTCAAAGGCCTTACTAAAGTCCATATAGACAACATCCACTGCTTTACCCTCGTCAATTTCCCTAGTAACCTCTTCAAAAAATTCAAGAAGATTAGTCAAACATGACCTTCCAGGCACAAATCCATGTTGACTGTTCTTAATCAGACTCTGTTTATCTAGATGCTTATATATATTATCTCTAAGTATCTTTTCCATTAATTTGCCCACCACTGAAGTCAAACTAACAGGTCTACAATTGCTAGGTTTACTCTTAGAACCCTTTTTAAACAATGGAACAACATGCGCAGCACGCCAATCCTCGGGGACTATTCCCGTTTCTAATGAAATATTAAAAATGTAATCTATTGGCTGGTCAATACAGGCCAACAGGCACGATTCTTCTCTCTCGAATAAATTTGAAGAACACACTATGATAAAAATCCGATTATCCACAGTACTTTACAATTCTGGAGACAAGTGAAATCAACCTTTAAACTGAGAAATTTATCTCTTCTTTCACCAATTGCCAATAATCCTTTGTTCAAGCCATCTATTTTAGATAAAACGTTTACATATTGGGAAAGATTAGGAATCAAAAACCCTGAGATCTTTATGAGATGGGAACTCTTCTCTCATTTCAAGAATTACAGTCGAAATATCACCTGAAAGGTAGTCAATATTTCAGATACCTTCAAATTCGAGACTATCTGAAAACATATACCCAAGACTACCAATCTTTGTTGCCAGACATACTAGACGAATGTATGAATAGAAACTCGGAGTCAAACAAGTTAATATCATATCTGTATAACACCCTTTTAAATATAGAAATCCCATCATCAAAAGTAATTAGAAGAGCCTGGGAAGAGGAACTTGGCCTAAATATTCTAAAAGACAGATGGGAAAAAAACCTACATAAACACAATTGTTCGATTAACGTTAGGCATTCGTTAATTCAATTTAAAATACTGCACAGACTCTACTATTCAAAGTCTAAACTGAATAAGATCTTTCCAAATGTATCTCCTATTTGTGATAAATGTCTTTCACCTCTTGCATAAAGTTACATAATTTTTGGAGAGGAATTTTTGACATTTTTTCAAAAACACTAAAAACAAAATTGGACCCCGACACGGAATTGATTATTCTAGGTACGTCAGAAGCCTGCTCTGAGCTATCATTATTTCAAAGATGTTTCCTTAATAATGGCCTGATAACGGCAAAAAAAAACTAATACTCAAATTTTGGAAACATACATCTGTCCCTACTTTAAAATGTGGATTACAAACATGTCTGAGATGCTACATCTTGAAAATATTAGCAGAGAAAACAGATAATTTTTCGAAGACATGGACATCATTCATTGATTTATTACAAGGATAGTATGGTACAACACAATTTTGGAGTTAAATCTAATTACGGGTTGGGTAGAGAGGGATGCGAGGCAGGTGTATCATCACTTTTTTCTTTCATCTTTTGTCTTTTTATTTCTCTCTTCCTTTCTTCTTTCTTTTATTTACTCACTCTTTGGCTACACCACTTTGGTAATCTAGGGGGTCTATCGTTGCACATTTCACTTTTCTCTTTCTTGCTTTTTCTCCTTTCTTTTCTTCTAACTATAGCTAAAAATCAAAATTGAAGCTGTACAATAACTGTATTATGTCATATGCGGTTGGTTATATTTTTGTACACTTGCTTCTAATAAATAAAAATCTGAAAAAATAAAAGTCCTTCCCCCATCACCTTAAACCTACGTGTTCTAGTTTTTGATTCCCCTACTCTGGGCAAGAGACTCTGTGCGTCTACCCATTCCATGATTTTATACACCTCAATATGATTACCCCTCATATTCCTGTACTCTTAGGAATAAAGTCCTTGTCTGCTCAATCTCTCCCTATAGCGCAGGCCCCAGAGTCCTGGCAACATCCTTGTAAATTTTCTCTGCACCCTTTCCAGCTTGACATCTTTTTTTATGACATGGTGCCCACAACGGAAAACCATGCTCTAAATGCATCCTCACCAACGTCTTATATAACTACAACATAACTTCCCAACTTCTGTATTTTATACTCAATATTTACTTGCACTCGTAGATCCCTCTTCTTTACAACACTCCACAGAACCTTACACTGTGTAGGTCCTGCCCTTGTTAGGCTTTCCAAAATGCAACGCCTTACTTTTCTCTTTAGTAAATTTCATCAACCATTCCTAAGCCATCCTGCCAAACTGATCAAGATTCTGCTGCAATTTTTGAAAACTATACAATACCAGCGACTTTTGTATCATCTTGCTGAACACTGTTGGCCACTGTTGCTGAACATCTTGCTGAACACTGTTTTTGGAACCCTTCATAAAATAGTCCTGACTTTATTGATCTTCCAAGAGGTGCAGGGAAGTGTTCACTGATGAACTTAATTAGAATGGATCCCTATGTAAGACCCCCCCCCCACTCCTCCTTCTTGCGTATGGCGTGCACAGCCTAAAGTTGTAGGACAACTTGTTCAATTTGATCTTATTTGATTGTGCACGCCAGGTTGATTGCATTTGTCAAAACAGGGCAGACCACGTGCAGGTTGAAATCTCCCACCCCAGACCCCTCCTGATCTTCTCCCCATCATCTTGCACATCAAGTAGATTGTCAAACAAAGCAGCCTTGAATAGACAATAGGTGCAGGAGTACGCCATTTGGTCCGTTGACCCAGCACCGCCATTCAATGGGATCATGGCTGATCATCCACAATCAGTACCTCGTTCCTGCCTTCTCCCCATATTTCTTCACTCCTCTATCCTTAAGAGATCTATCTAAGTCTCTCTTGAAAGCCTCCAGAGAATTGGACTCCACTGCTTTCTAAGGCAGAGAATTCCACAGAATCATAACTCTCTGGGTGAAAAGGTTTTTCCTCATCTCTGTTCTAAATGGCCTACTCCTTATTCTCCTTATTCTTAAACTGGCCCCTGGTTCTGGACTCCCCCAACATCGGGAACATGTTTCCTGCCTCTCGTGTGTCCAAACCCTTAATAATCCTATATGTGTCAATAAGATCCCCTCTCATCCTAAATTCCAGAGTATACAAGCCCAGCTGCTCCATTCTATCAACATATGACAGTCCCGTCATCCCAGGAATTAACCTTGTGAACCTACGCTGCACTCCCTCAATAGCAAGAATGTCCTTCCTCAAATTTGGAGACCAAAACTGCACACAATACTCCTGGTGTGGTTTCACTAAGGCCCTGTACAACTGCAGAAGGACTTCTTTGCTCCTATACTCAACTCCTCTTGTTATGAAGGCCAACAGGTCATTCGATTTCTTCACTGCCTGCTGTACCTGCATGCTTACTTTCATTGACTGATGAACAAGGACCCCACGATCTCGCTGTACTTTCCCTTTTAATGAGCGTGATACATGTGTCCAATCAAGTAAAGAGTGCTCCATCTTGTTACTTGATTGCTGTATTCCATGTCGGACTTCTGGCTTTCTGAAAGGAGAAAGACACAAGGGCCTGATTATAAGTGGAGGGAATCGAGATTGGAAGTAAAAAATACAAGGAACTGGTGAAGTGCGCAGCTGAAATTTTAGAAACATATCATTTTATCGTCATATGGTTGGAGAGTATCCTGGATGTCCACAGTAGATCAGGTCACCTGGTCAAACATGGTCTCCATGGCTTGGTCTGAAAACTGACCTTTCTGCTGCTTGTGTCCTTCCAGCTTTTCAGGTCATAATTGATAGGAGCAGAATTAAGCCATCGGCCCATCAGGTCTACTCCGCCATTCAGTCATGGCAGATCTATCTCTCCCTCCACTCCCCATAACCCCTGACACTGCTACTAATGAAGAACCTATCTATCTCTGCCTTAAGCTGCAAGCTGCAATATTGGATGGTACCAGTTACCCACAGTGCTAAGACAAATAACAGTGTGTTCAGTTCTAAACCCCAGAGACCAAGCAGTAGCATGAATTTTAAGGACAGCCCACATTAGGTTATAGGCACAGGGTCATTGTCATCAATGCATATTTTCCAGTGTTAATCAGTTTAACTGTCAATGTTGAGTGAAATGCATTTGACATGGATTATGGTTATTACCGAAGCATGTCTTAACCTCAAAAAATCAAAAAGTGAATGTGTTTTATGTATTTTTATTCCCAATCAAGAATTGGATTTTAGATTTAAACTTTTGTACAGGCTATGCTTGATGTTCATAGTGCATTCACAGATACCAATCTGACAATTATTCTCAGGAAGCAATCAAAATACTGCGTTTGGATTCACTGAAATGTGATTTTCTGCTCTATTGGTGTTTTGCAGGGATACTGGTGGAACTTGGATTGGAGGCAGAATCTGTTGCAAGTCAAAGTGCGGAACATTATGTCATGAAACTTACTGCAGAAGATCAGAGCAAGTTTGAAGCTTTTCAGCAAAGAGTATTAAACAGCCCTTACACACTGTTCATACTGATCCATGACCACGCGCACTGGGATTTGACAAGGTGATTGTTTGAAATATACTTCACTCTTAGACGTTTTATGAACCAAATGTTTATTTTAGTTGTGGGATGAAATGTATCTCTGCTGTATCCATAATTTGAATTGCAGTCCAATCACATGTACGGTTAATTAAAAAGAAAACAAAAATTTGCTTGCAGAATTTACATAACACTTGATCAAACTCAAACCATTCACTATCTTGTGCATTTTGGTGCACAAGTTGAATTGCTTTTGGATGTACCGCATCTGTGACTGCATATTGGCATCTGAGGTTAATACGTACTGTCACCTTCAACCTTACCACTGCCATACTCTGTCTCCCATGGTTCTTGCTACTCTCACTTGACCTGGAGTTCTGAAACACCACTTTCAATCACTTTGTATCGGGTTAGTTTAGAAACTCTCACTAATGATATCAGGCCTGATTTCCTCTTGCTTTTGTAATTTAAACACAGGATGTTGAATTCCATAATACCAATCATATTAAGGATGTTTTATAGCTCTCAGTACATGATCTTTCTCATCCCTTTAACATGAGGGATGAATATGTTGCACACTTTCCTGTATATATAGAGACATTTTGTAATTTCAATTTTCATGGTAAATTATTGACAGACAACTGCGTCAGTAGAAACAATGAACTACTGATGCTGGTTTATACCAAAAATAGATTCAAAATGCTAGCGTAACTCAGTGGGTCAGACAGCATCTCTGCGGGAAAAAAAGGATGGGTGAAAGTAAGGGGTGAGGGGGTGTTAAGAGCTGTAGGCGAGAAAGGTCTCTTGTTGTCAGCATTGGTATCAATACTCTAGTACAACAGGGTCTGTATAACGTAATATGCACCTTGTTCAACATTTAATAGCATATTTTAGTTTTCCACATGAAACAAAAACTGTATGGTATTGATGTTTTTTCAATACGAGCTGCCTATGAGAGTGGAAAGTCAGTGCTAAATTGCTGGTTTTATTTGTGATCTGAACACTGGGCTGTATTCAAAAGTACATGATTCAGCCTATGATTCAACAGTCATCAATGAAACTGTGAAGACTATAGTTCCTTGCTACATTATTTTAATTTCCACAGAAGATAAACAATTTTCTAAACTTTTTTACTGACATTCTCATTGCTTTAAATAATTTATTTCCTTCAACATGCAAAAAGAATTGATTAAAATTGTAACAACAACAAACAAATGTCTGGAAACACGACATTAATCAGCCAAAACATTAGAAACCAGGAACTGTCGGATCCTTCAATGTTGAATGGTTTTCTGTAATGCTAAAGGTGACAAATATAATTTACTCTGAGACTTGCAGGGCTTGATTGAAACACCCAGCAGGAGACATGTAGCCAAAAGCTACAATAGACTGTAAGTGGAATGATAACCGGGTTCTTGTGAAAATGAGTATCTTCTGCCTCCTGCCTGTTCTTGGCAGGAAGTGGATGGGATAATTATTTCAAGTGATAGGATGATCCAAGCAAGAAATAATGTTTTATAAAGATGCCAAGAAGGGAAGGAGGAATTCAGGGATGTCTAAGGTGTCCTTCTGGAGAACTTGTGCACCTCATCACCGTCGAAGAATTGTTCAACTTTCTAGCCCTCACCGTCTTCTGTAGTATTAACAGCAGTCCATCAGACCATGTAAAGGCATGAAGTTGCATTGGACTTAGTTTGTGACATCTATTTCATCTTATTCACCATGATTGCTGCTGCTTGTTGGTTAAAGGCTGATATCGAATGGTATCGAATTAAAGGCTGAAAGCGAATGGTATGTTAGCATTCATAGCAAGAATTTGAGTATAGGAGCAGGAAGGTGCTACTGCATTGTACAGGGTCTTGGTGAGACCACACCTGGAGTATTGCGTACAGTTTTGTTCTGACAAAGACTATTTCCATAGAGGGAGTACATTCACCATGATTGCTGCTGGGATGTCAGGTTAATATGAAGAAAGGCTGGATAGACTCGAATGGTACTCGCTAGAATAAAGGCTGTTGAGGGGGGTTCATTGGCTATATTCTTAAGAGGTTGGACAGGCTAGATGCAGGAAGATTGTTCCCGATGTTGGGGAAGTCCAGAACAAGGGGTCACAGTTTAAGGATAAGGGGGAAATCTTTTAGGACTGAGCTGAGAAAAACATTTTTCACACAGAGAGTAATCTCTGGAATTCTCTGCCACAGGAGGGTGTTGAGCCAGTTCATTGGCTATATTTAAGAGGGAGTTAGATGTGGCCCTTGTGGCTAAAGGGATCAGGGGGTATGGAGAGAAGGCAGGGATGAGATACTGAGTTGATCAGCCATGATTTATTGAATGGCGATGCAGGCTCGAAGGGCCGAATGGCTTACTACTGCACCTATTTTCTATGTTTCTATCAATAACACTTGGCTTTCTATTTCATTATTTTATTTTAAGAGGCGGTTTCTTTGTAAAACACTCAAATAATGTCATGTTGGCGTAATAGTAGTTGGATCCTAGTGCGTAATAGAGACTATTATAAATGAAGCAGGAGAATTGACAACTAGAGTACAATTAACTGGTCTGGTCATATGGTGATTTGTTTTATGTTTTCTCTTTAGCGATAGTGCTAAGAATAAGTAAAATTGACGCCATTGCTTAAGTGTGAGGAGAGGGATATGTAATTTTACAGCTGCTAGGAATTAATCAGCCAATGTCTGCTTGAATTGATCCCTAATTGTAGTGGATTTTGATTAAGGGTGGTTGTGAGTCAGATTGATTTGCCAAAAGCTGTGTAAAGTGCACTCTAGCTTTCTGGACAATTAATGGTGTTGTATTACAATGAATGGCAAATGGATTTCTCAGCTCATGTACTTAGTCAACATAGACAGCATGAATGTGGCACATTAGTACTTAATTTACCTTTTTAACAAATAATTAATGGTGATTGCTTTTTTGATCTGCAACATTTTTACTCTTTTAAAAAAAGGATGTTTATTTTTGGAATTGGTTTGCCTTAGATTCTGCTTGTACTTGCTGGACTTGTAAGGCATTTTGCTGCGGGAGGATGTATATTTACTCAGTGATCTCATTAGTTCACACTCCTGTGTTTTTGTCTTTATTTTAGTGGAGGAGCAGTTCCACGAAGTGAACCATTCCTGGGCGTAGCAGACAGAATCATAAACAGCAATGAAATGAAAGAAGCACTGAACGTCTTAACACTCCAAGTTACGTCTTTCCCCTTTGCTTTCCAAACACAGCAGACCTACATCAGCCCCTATAATGAGATCCATTGGCCTTCATCCTGGAACAATGTAAATTTTACTGATATTTACCATTCCTCCTTCATAAATATTCTTCAGTATGACTATAATGGAGTGATATCATGTTAAGAAAACAGGATTATTTTTATTGATTCTTAGAACCTGGAGTTGATGAAACAATTAAAAAAATAAATACTCTGCCTTTCCTACCAATTGGTGATTTGAAATAGGCAAAATTAAGATTGGATGAGAGAAGGCAAAATGTTATCCCACTTTTTAAGAAAGGCGGGAGAGAGAAAACAGGGAATTATAGACTAGTTAGCCTGACATCGGTGGTGGGGAAGATGCTGGAGTCAATTATAAAAGATGAGATAGCCGAACATTTGGATAGCAGTAACAGGATCGGTCCGAGTCAGCATGGATTTACGAAGGGGAAGTCATGCTTGACTAATTTTCTGGAATTTTTTGAAGATGTAACTGGGAAAAAGGACAAGGGAGAGTCAGTGGATGTAGTGTGCCTGGACTTTCAGAAAGCATTTGATAAGGTCCCACATAGGAGATAGTGGGCAAAATTAGAGCACATGGTATTGGGGGTAGAGTGCTGACATGGAGAAGTGGTTGGCAGACAGGAAACAAAGATTAGGGATTAACGGGTCCCTTTCAGAATGGCAGGCAGTGACTAGTGGGGTACCGCAAGGCTTGGTGCTGGGATCGCAGCTATTTATAATATACATCAATGATTTGGATGAAGGGATTCAAAGTAACATTAGCAAATTTGCAGATGACACAAAGCTGGGTGGCAGTGTGAATTGTGAGGAGGATGCTATGAGAATGCAGGGTGACTTGGACAGGTTGGGGGAGTGGGCAGATGCATGGCAGATGAAGTTTAATGCAGATAAATACAATACAATATCATTTATTTGTCATTTGAGCCCATTGAGGTTCAAATGAAATGTTGTTTCTGCAGTCACACACACAAGAAAGAACCAAGACACAACACAATTTACACAAACATCCATCACAGCGCATCTCCTCCTCACTGTGATGGAAGGCAAAAACTTATCTCTCCCCTGCACTCCCCATTCCCCTCCCGATGTCAGAGTCAAATCCCCCGGCGGGCGATGGTAATTGTCCCACGGCCATTAACGCCGCGCCGAGTGATGCAAGGCCGCGCTCCAGGTCTTGTTGGAGCCCCCGGCAGGCGCTAGCGAAGTCCCACAGCCATTCCAAGCCACGCCGGGCGATGATGTAAGGCCCCGCTCCAGGTACTCTTCAATCCCGCAACTCGGGCAGGTGAAGTCGCCGTTGCGGAAGCCCCGAAAAGCGGTCTCCCGCCAGGGACCCGCAGGCTCCCGGTGTCACTGTCCACCAGACCTGTGGTTGGAGCTCCGAATCTCCGGGGTCAGGTCGCAGCCGAGCGCCACCACAGCTCCACCCGCTCCGAACTCGGCCAGCTCTGCGATGGTGAGTAGCTCCGCAGCTCCGTGACTGGAGCCCCAGGCCGTTCCTGCTGGAGGCCGCTCCACGGTGCTCGGCCCCAACGACAACGGAGACCCGACAGAGAAAAGGTTGGGTTCTCCGTGCAGGGGATAGATTTTAAAAGTTTCCCCCACCCCCCCGCCCCCCACACACATACCCACACACATACACAAAAAAATAAAGTAAAAACTACATTCAAACGAGACAACAAATAATAAAAAGACAGACGGACTGCAGAGGCCACTGCCGCCCACCGGAACATGTGAGGTTATCCACTTTGGTAGCAAAAACAGGAAGGCAGATTACTATCTAAATGGCGTCAAGTTGGGAAAAGGGGAGCTACAATGGGATCTGGGGGTCTTGTACATCTGTCTATAAAAGTAAGCATGCAGGTACGGCAGGCAGTGAAGAAAGCGAATGGCATGTTGGCCTTTATAACAGGAATCGAATATCGGAGCAAAGAGGTCCTTCTGCAGTTGTACAGAGCCCTAGTGAGATCACACCTGGAGTATTGTGTGCAGTTTTGGTCCCTTAATTTGAGGAAGGACATTCTTGCTATTGAGAGAGTGCAGCGTAGGTTTACAAGGTTAATTCCCGGGATGGCGGGACTGTCATATGCTGAGTGAATGGAGCAGCTGGGCTAGTACACTCTGGAGTTTAGAAGGATGAGAGGATATCTCATTGAAACATATAAGATTGTTAAGGGTTTGGACACACTAAGGGCAGGAAACATATTCCCGATGTTGGGGGAGTCCAGAACCAGGGGCCACAGTTTAAGAATAAGGAGTAAGCCATTTAGAACAGAGACGAGGAAACACTTTTTCTCACAGAGAGTGGTGAGTCTGTGTAATTCTCTGCCTCAGAGGGCAGTGGAGGCAGGTTCTCTGGATGCTTTCAAGAGAGAGCTAGATAGGGCTCTAAAAAAATAGGTTAAGAGCCTATCAAGGGATATGGGGAGAAGGCAGGAACGGGGTAATGATTGGGGATGATCAGTCATGATCACATTGAATGGCGGTGCTGGCTCGAAGGGCCGAATGGCCTACTCCTGCACCTATTGTCTATTGTCTATCAAGTGACCTCTATTTAAGGTGCTAGGAAGTTGGGACTGACGTGTTTTGTCCCAGTCATTGAACAGCCATGTTAATAGTCACTCTTGTGATGTATCTCTTGCAAAAATCAATTTGCTAGAGGGAATCAGCGGGTCATGCAGCATTGGGGTTAGGAGGAAGAGATAGATGATTGAATGGCACAGTAGACTTGATGGGCCGAATGGCCTAATTCTACTCCTATCACTTATGATCTGTGGAGTAAAACAGATGGTCAATGTTTTGTGCCAAGACTCTCCATTAGGGCTGAGAGTGGAGAGGGAAGTTGCCAGAATAAAGAACTGCGAGGGAAAGGTGAGACAGGGTGATAGGTGGAACCAGGTCAGGTAAGGGATGATGAGCAGATGGTGCCAGGTGAGGTTGGGGCAGGAGTTTTGAGACAAAGACTGGTTGGTGATAGGTGGAAACAACAACAAAATGGGGCAGATTGAGTCACATGAATGGGAGACAACCTTCGGGCTCTGTCTTCTCATTAAAAAAACAATTTATTTGCACCTATCACCCACCAGCCGTTGTTTCAAAAGTTATTGCTTTATGTACTACGGAGATTGTTTTTTCTCATATTATGAAATATCCAAATTGACAGGATTATTGTATTCTCATGTATTTGTCAATTGTAACCTCAATGATTTCTGAAGGCTTGGTCATTTTTCTGTGAAATATATTGCAGTTAATTGACATTGTGTACTATGTTCTGTTCTTCGCATCTTGTAGGGAGTGGACTTGTATCAGGAAGACAACAAATACTTTGGGCTTTCAGACTTGATTGATTCCACATACTCTGGTCACAGGCTTCCATTGTTGAGATATGACAGTTCATTTGAGGCAATGGTTACTGCAGTACAAGAAAGGTGGGTAATTAACACGGTTCTATGGTCAGCATACCAAGTTTTAACACTAGAAGTCGCATTAAACCTGTATGTTTATCTCAATCATTTGCTGAGACTGGTACAAAGGGAAATATAGCACATAGCAAGATACATGTCTGTGGTCTGTACTACCGTTGTCAGATGTAATTTAAGAAATAAGATTTAGTCAGCATAAATGAACTTTCACCTCATGTTTTACATATTTTCCTGATATTTAAATGTGTACTTTAGAACCCATTGTGAACACTCAAATTGGAGTGCACAGTATTTTCTATTGCAGGAACATACTCTATTTCCATGTTCTGTTCAATATCATCCACTGTGGTAGATGCTCATTTCACAATGCCCCACCAACATAGACAAAACATGTCCAATATATGGTGAAACATCCGAGCAGACAGAACCTGCTCAGTGTGCAATAATCAGTATGCATCTCAAAATTCTGTGTTTAGTATTTCATTAAAAAATGCCATGGGCAGGACTACTTAGGGTGGCACAGCAGTAGAGTTGCAGCCTTACAGTGCCAGAGACCCGGGTTCGATCCTGACTACTGGTGTTGTCAAAATGGAGTTTGTACGTTCTCCCCATGACATGTTTGTTCGTTCTCCCCATTCGGTCCTTCGAGCCTGCACCGCCATTCAATATGATCATGGCTGATCATCCAACTCAGTATCCTGTACCTGCCCCCTGATCCCTTTAGCCCCAAGGGCCACATCTAACTCCCTCTTAAATATAGCCAATGAACTGGCCTCAACTACCTTCTGTGGCACAGAATTCCAGAGATTCACCACTCTCTGTGTGAAAAATGTTTTTCTCATCTCGGTCCTAAAAGATTTTCCCCTTATCCTTAAACTGTGACCCCTTGTTCTGGACCCCTTTCCCCAGGAGCTCCAGAGTCTTACCACATTCCAAAGAAGTACAGGTTTGTAGGTTAATTGGCTTGGTAAAATTGTAAATTATCCCTAGCATGTGTAGATAGTGTTAATATGCAGGGATTGTTGGTCAGTGCAGACTCGATGGGTCGAAGGACCTGTTTCCACACTGCATCTCTAAACTAAACTAAACTGAACTAAACTAAACTGCAAACTGGAATGTTCAATACATGATGTCACCCTGGGGTGGGCAGAACATTTGCAGATTGGATTGTCCAGTTGAAGACGTCACAATAGAATGGTTCCTCCGGTCCTCTCATTCTGGGCTAGAAATAGTATCATCGGATGGGAATGCTCAGTTTGTGATGTTATACTGGGGTGGCTGGCATGTCCATTCCTCTACAGCACTGCAACTCTGCATTCCTCTATTTATGTGTTCCTGCTTTTTATCATGTTCCTATTGTTGTATCTTCTTATGCTGAAATCTAATAATTCCTTTCCATGCTTCACTCCTTTAAGATGCTCTTCAAAAACATGTCTTTTGGACACTAGCCTAATACTTCTTTAAGACATTAATTGGTAATCTTCTTTGTTCCATTTTCTGCAAAGCATCTCAAATGCTTTATGATCTTAAAATGTACAATGCAAATTGCATGATATTACTCATTAAGTCTTAGTAGGGTAAATTTAGCCTGCTTGTGTTTCGTACATCCTGTCACAATGTGGAAGATGGAACATTGTCAGATTGGCGTGTTCTGTTTGTGCTTTCACACTGGGTCATTTATAACAGAACATTGTGCTCATATTTGAGCAGTGCTCATTTCAGAGAACTGTGTGCACCTAATTATTCATTTTAAATCTAATGCCAATTCCAAGCTGTTTTGAGAGAAGGGAATCAAAAAATAATTACTAAAAATAGTTTAATAAACAGTTCATCCAAGAGCATTATAAAAAAATGTCCTACAAAAATGGGAACAGTTGAAGCATACAGTGCCATCCATAATGTTTGGGCCAAAGACCCATCATCTATTTATTTGCCTCTGTACACCACAATTTGAGAATTTAAATAGAAAAAAATTGCACGTGGTTAAAGTTTCATTGTCAGATTTTAATAAAGGCCACTTTTATACATTTTGGTTTCACAATGTAGAAATTACAGCAGTGTTTATATGTAGTCCCCCCATTTCAGAGCACCATAATATTTGGGACACACTAATGTCATGTAAATGAAAATAGTTATGTTTAGAATTGTGTTGCATATCCATTGATTGCAATGACTGCTTGAAGTCTGCGATTCATGGACATTGCCAGTTGCTGGGTGTCCTCTCTGGTGATGCTCTGCCAGGTCTGTATTGCAGCCATCTTTAGCTTTTGCTTGTTTTGGGGGCTAGTCCCTTTCAGTTTTATCTTCAGCATATAAAAGGCATGCTCAATTGGGTTCAGATTGGGTGATTGACTTGTCCACTCAAGAATTGCCCATTTTTTAGCTTTGAAAAACTCCTTTGTTGTTTTAGCAGTATGTTTAGGATCATTGTCTTGCTGTAGAATGAACTGTCGGCCAATGAGTTTTGAGGCGTTTGTTTGAACTGGAGCAGATGGGATGTGTCTATAGACTTCAGAATTCATTATGCTACTACCATAAGCAGTTGTATCATCAATGAAGATAAGTGAGCCAGTACCTTCAGCAGCCACACATGCCCAGGCCATAACACCTCCTCCACCGTGTTTCACAGATGAGGTGGTATGCTTTGGATCTTGGGCAGTTCCTTCTCTTGCCATCACACTGATATAAGTTCATCTTTGTTTCATCTGTCCACAAGACCTTTTTCCAGAACTGTGGTTACTCTTTTAAGTACTTCTTGGCAATCTGTAACCTGGCCATCCTATTTTTTGCGGCTAACCAGTGGTTTGCATCTTGCAGCGTAGCCTCTGTATTTCTGTTCATGAAGTCTTCTGCGGACAGTGGTCATTGACAAATCCACACCTGACTCCTGATGGGTGTTTCTGATCTGTTAGACAGGTGTTTGGGGATTTTTCTTTATTTTACAGAGAATTCTGTCATCAGCTGTGAAGGTCTTCCTTGGCCTACCAGTCCCTTTGTGATTAGTAAGCTCATCAGTGCTCTCTTTCTTCTTAATGATGTTCCAAACAGTTGATTTTGGTAAGCCTAAGGTTTGGATAATGTCTCTAACAGTTTTATTCTTGTTTTCTCAGTCTCATAATGACTTCTTTGATTTCCAGAACAAGGGGTTACAGTTTAAGGATAAGGGGGAAATCTTTTAGGACCGAGATGAGGAAAACATTTTTCACACAGAGAGTGGTGAATCTCTGGAATTATCTGCCACAGTAGGTAGTTGAGGCCAGTTCATTGGCTATATTTAAGAGGGAGTTAGATGTGGCCCTTGTGGCTAAAGGGATCAGGGGGCCTGAGTTGGATGATCAGCCATGATCATATTGAATGGCGGTGCAGGCTAGAAGGGCCGAATGGCCTACTCATGCACCTATTTTCTATGTTTCATTGGCACAACTTTAGTCCTCGTGTTGATAAACAGCAATAAAAGTTTCCAAAGGTGATGGAAAGACTAGTTGCTGAGAGCTCTCTTATACCTGCATTTAGGAGGCATTTAAACACACTGAGCAATTACAAACACCTGGTAAACCATGTGTCCTAAACATTATGGTGCCCTGAATTTGGAGTAGGTGGTGGGGGGTATAAACACAGATGTAATTTCTACATGTAGAAACCAAAATGTTAAAAAATGTCCTTAAAATCTGATAATGTGCTTAACCTCGTGTGATTTGTTTCTATTACATATCTCAAATTGTGGAGTACAGAGGCAAATAAATAAATGATGGGTCTGTCCCAAACATTATGGAGGGAACAGTATGTTATATGTCATAAGCTGCTTTGTATTTAGTTTAAGTAGCTAAAGATGTAGCTACAAATGCAAGCACCTCTACAAATCAATATTTAAGATGCTCCATCCTGCTGCTCTCCTTTAAACATTAAAATGCTTGAAGTATTATTAAAAGCTGAATGTTGACAGAAGCAGTGTTCTTTACTTGGTCTGGAAGGACTTCAGAAGATTTTGTCCAGCTCAGCTCTAAGAGGATTACGACCTGTGGGGGGTGGTCGATGGGGGGTCAGTGGGGTCAGATGTGGAATTTAATCATTGTAAATATTAACTGATAGTTACCTTCAATTGTCACAAAGTGCGGATCAATAGTAATCTTTGCATTTGATGTCCCAAGAATGATGTCAAACCTATACTGATCAGATTTATATTTAAATTCTAAAGCTTTCAATTGACACCAGCACGGAAATGTTAAACAGTGTTTGGAAAGACTATTAGGTTGCATTATGATTTTATGGACATCATTTGAACCCTGCAATTTAATTTTCTGAAACCATTATCTAAGGCTACTTCCTAATCAATCACTTGTTTCCTGTCTGATGTGCAAATTGATTGGATGTGCACGCATGATTCACATTAGGAAGTGCCTGGTTGTATTTGAAGAATGACACAAAACAATCCAGTAATGTTTGTCACTGCGTTTCTCATAATTAGGGACACCTCTTTTCTCAGCTATTTATGCCACTTTTTTTCTTGCTTCTTGTTTAAATTTTATTCTGACTTCAATATTATTCCTGATTAGACCTCTGAGAATAATGGCCCAAATTATATTTGGCTTTAGCTGATGGTTTGATAGAGAACTGCAGACAATGTCCTATTCGCAGATCAGCTTGCCTCTGACATGGATTCCTGCACTTGGGCACACGAAAGTCAGATGCTAGCATGTCTAACGTCCCCGTTCAGGAGCAGAGCATAAACATGGTTTGCATCTATCCACTCACCCTTTATGGTGCTAGAGTAGAGTAGGATAACTTCATTTATTTGAATATGGTCACTGCCCTTAATTGAAAAATTAAGAGCTGGTAAATTAATTTTGCTTTTTTTAAATTTCAAAACTTTAAGGTGAATTTAGATACATTTGTAAATTTTTGAAAACACTTTTTTATTAAAATCTACTTGAACTTTTAAAATTTCTCAGCAGTTAGTGGAAGGAAAGTGCAAAGACTGAGCACAGGTACTGGCTGGTGGCACTGTTATAATTTGATCTGAAGAATCAGAAGAGGCAACGTAAAACTTTAGGAAAGAGGCAAAGACTTGAGATGGAGTACAGAAGAGATGAATGAAAATTATTCAATGAATGAAGAACATTAGTTGTCTTGGAACAGGAGAGATTGGGAGTAGTTCTTGGCGAGTTTTTTTTTTTAAAATCATGCAGGGTTTAGATAAAGTAGAAAGGGAATGACTGTTCCCATTGGCAGAGGAGCCTAGAACCATAGGACGTGAAATTAAGGTGAATAGCAGACAAAGCAAGACTAGTGTGAGGAAAATCTATTTGTCACGGTGAGTGGTTGGGGCCTGGAATGCACTAGCATGTATAGGGGTGGAAATAGTTTTGACCATCACATTCAAAAGGTCAAATCAGAAAAAGTGCAAATTATGGAAATTAAAAACAATTGTAGTCATAGAGTAATACAGTGTGAAAACCAGCCCTTCAGCCCAACTCACCCACACCGGCCAACAATGTCCCAGCTACACTAGTCCCACTTGCCTGCGCTTGGTCCATATCCCTCCAAACCTGTCCTATCCATGTACCTGTCTAACTGTTTCTTATACGATGGGATAGTCCCAGCCTCAACTACATCCTCTGGCAGCTTGTTCCATACACCCACCAAGCTCACCTTGAACCTATGTCCTCTGGTCCTCGTATCCCCTACTCTGGGCAAGAGACGGTGCATCTACCCGATCTATTCCTCTCATGAATTTGTACACCTCTATAAGATCACCCCTACGCTCCATGGAAACCCAGCCTACTCAACCTCTCCTTATAGCTCACACCCTCTAGTCCTGGCAACATTCTCGTAAATCTTTTCTGAACCCTTTCAAGCTTGACAATATCTTTCCTATAACATGGTGCCCAGAAGTGAATATATTTTTTGTAGATGCGGTCTCACCACGTCTTATACAACTGCAACATGACCTCCCAACTTCTATACTCAATACTAAGTGCCAAAAACCTTTTTGACCACCTTATCTACCTGCGACTCGACCTTTAAGGAACCATGCACCTGTACTCCTAGATCCCTTTGCTCTACAACACTGCCCAGAGGCCTACCATTTATTGTGTAGGTCCTGCCCTTTTTCAACATCCCTATTAAACAGGGATATCTGGTCAATGAGTGAATGGGAGCAGTCAGGGGGTGAGAACATAGACATAGTAATGTAGAGTGGCAAAATACAGACAGGAAGACATGCACAGCAGGTGATGCTGGGCATGTCCTCCACTTCTGGAGGAACAAAAATGGCTAGAAAAAAAAAAAAAAAGCAAAAAAGCTAGGCCAACATCACTGCTTTAGTTTAGTTTAGTTTATTCTTGCCCGTGTATCGAAGTACTGTGGAAAGCTTTTATTTGCGTGCTATCAAGGCAAAGACAACATAAAGTGACAAAGTGCACAGATAAAGGATAAAGGGTACAACATTTGTTGCAAAGATATAACATTAAAGTCCGATTAAAGATAGTTCAAAGGTTTCCAATTCAGTAACTGGGTCGTGAGGACCATTCATTTGCCTGATAACAGCTGGGAAGAAACTGGTCCTGAATCTGGAGGTATGCATTTTCAACTGTTTGCATCCCTTGCTTGATGGGAAAGGAGAGAAGAGGGAGTGACCAGGGTGAGACTGGTCCTTGATTATGCTGGTGGCCCTGCTGAGGCAGCATTAAGTATAGATGGAGTCAAAGGAAGGAGGGTGGTTTGTGTGATGGTCTGGGCTACATCCACAACTCAGCAATTTGTTGGTGAAAGGACAAATGTTGCATTGCCTGCAGTTGAAAGTTAAACAGCTGTCTTTTTTCACTTTTGTCCATTTTGCTTTTAATGTTCTGTGATTTTGATATTGTTGCTTCAACTAAACTAAACGTTTTAATGTAACAAATTGCAGATGTTAGTATAACATTCACAAGACTATTGCTTTTATTTCAAAAGGTTTAGAAATCCTCTTGCTAATTTGGAAATATATTCCCAATAATCCAATCCCATTTCATTTGAATCCAGATCTCAGGAAACAAGTGATTGATTAAGAAGTAGCCTTGAATAATGGTTTCACAAATGAAATTGCAATCAGTGTGCAAATGATGTCTACAAAATCATAATTCAGCCTACTAGTTTTTCCAAACACTGTTTAATATTTCCGTGTTGTTGCCAATTGAAAACTTTGTAAGTTAGATGTAGATCTGATCAGTATAGGTTTGAAATTATTCTTGAGACACTAAATGCAAAAATTACTATTGATCTGCACTTTGTGACACAACTGAAGGTAACTATCAGTTTATATTTACAATTATTAAATTTCACATCCAATGATCACGAGAATATGAAATTATCCCAATTATGAGCCTGCAATCATGTCATATGTGCATTACTGAGACAATTAATTTAAGCAATTTCATATTTTATTTTTAGTTAGCCCTTTGTGAATGGAGAAAGGAAAAATCAATTAATCATTGTTGTTTTGGTTTCAGGTTTCCCACAGTGCACAGTGCAGTGATATGGACATACATTTTAATTCAGCATTACTCTGCGGCCATGATGGTAACTGCAGGGCACTCGCAGATGAAGAACTATTCTTCTGTGGAAACATTAGAGATAATTCAAAGCCTTATTAACTCCCCAAGGAGCTGCCCAGGTCGTCATGGTTACATGGTTTTACTCAGGATTCCTTCGGTTTCTCTGGCTGCACTCGCTTATGAACGATTATGCCAAGTTAGGTGCCGTCTTAGCCTGCAGTGTAGATTTGAAATCATTCTTGGAACACCAAATGCAAAGATCACTATTGACCAGCACTTTGTGAAACAACTGAAGGTAACTCCCGGTTTATATGTACAATAAGTAAATTCCACGTCAAATGAACACTAGAATATGAAATCATCTCTATTCTTGGAGACTTTTTTACCTAGAAATTCCTTAGGTACATGTAATGTCTTCACTTGTACACCGAGACACAACAGATAGATACAAACAGTTAGTGGTTTAATTGTTCGACAGAGTATCTAAACTATGCGTACGTTGAGACTGTTATCTAGTAGAGTAAATGTTCCAGACTCTATGACAAAGTTACATTACGGAAGAGAAGGATCGCTAGTGGGTGAGTCTAGGACCACATGGCCTTAGAATAAAAGGACTTACCTATAGAAAGGAGATGAGGAAGAATTTATTTAGTAAGAGTGGTGCTAAATCTGTATCATTCATTGCCACAGATGGCTGTGGAGGCCACGTATTGGGCATTTTTAAGCTGGAGATTGACAGATTCTTGATTACTCAGGCTGTCAAAGGTTATGAGGAGGAGAATGGGATTGAGAGGAAAAGTTAGATCAGCCATGATTGAATGGTGGAGTAGATTTGATGGGCTGAATGGGAGGAGTGTGATAGAGGGCAAAATGTGTGCCCACTAAGGTAGGTGGAATTATTGGTGGACCTTATAATTATTGGAACTATTGGTGGACCTGATAATAAAAATATTTTATTCTGCTGTCATAAAGTCATACAGCACAGAATCGGGCCCTTTGGCTCCACTTGTCCATTCCAACAAGATGCTTTTCTGAGCCAGTCCCATTTGCCCGTGTTTGACCCAAATCCCTCTAAGCCTACATTAAGAGTCCTTAGAGTCCTTATATTAACAATTGCTAAAGGCACAAAAGATTCTGTGCACTCAAATTAAACCTCAAATGACTGGTGCAAATAATGATTTCCAATATAGCTTTTAGCTGTTGTTTTATTATTGATCTTGTGTGCTAGAAATATGAATCCCTGGAGTTTTACTTGTGAACATTCTGGTATTGAATTTGTGACTGTTTTAACCAAGTCATTTCCAAAAGCTTTGACATGATTTGACACTGTACATAAATTAGCACAATATTCAACTTTACAATAGAGACAAACTCCAGTACATTTTTGTCTGCAAATGCCCTGATGCAATCTAAATTCAATCTTTCTTTAGTATCTTTGCACTCTTGTCTGTCTGCCTTTCTTTTTTCTTTCTGTTATTAGGTATGGCATCCTAAATGCTCTTAACATTTCATTTTATTTTAATGAATCAGAGTTCATTCTTACGGAGAACCTCAGCAGCTATAGAATTATTTTATTTTAAGTTGCAATATGCACCAATGGCTAAAATCACATTCATTTTAGGATTAAATGGTTGAATATCGATCAGGAATTTAATCTACTATTTCCTTCATAAAATATGTTTGTTTTGTTTTGTCTTCAGATGGATCTAGGCATTATTTATCTCTCGACTGACAGTACTATAATTGGTAATCAGGTCATTAATCTCATTACAATGCAGACATTGGTTATCTAGTTTTCCCGCATTCCAACTGTGACTGCAGTTACTGAAGTACTTCATTGCCTACAAAGTGCTTTGCTGTCTAATAGAATAATAAAGGATAAAATAATATTTAACAAGGATTTCAATTTTTCTTGTGGATTTACATAAAGAAACAAAGAAAAGATTATTGAATCTGGCTAATGGTGGGCAATTGTCAGATTAAAATTAACATAAATATATTAAGAAGAATAACTTAACGTAAATATTGTTGCATTAAAGCTGCTACAGTATGAAGTACTTTGTTGCAGGGATTGGTTGAATCTGTAATTGAATTGAATAGTATTATGAGTCCAAAATACAGGGTTATATGGAAGAAATAAGAAACCATATTGATTTGAGTTAACATTTCCAAAGAAGTAGTCTTGAAATGCTGGACAGTGACTTTCTTCAATCATGTTATCTTCTAGTTTATAAATATCGATTTATGCCTTGTCATGTGACAGATTGGTAGCTTGATCTTAATATCAACCAGTTATATATTCAGTAAAGCTTTGGTGAATAAACGACATTCCTCCAACTTGTTATCAGCAGTTCCAAACAGATAGAAAGTTGTGGTAAATGCAAATGACTAAATAAGTGCTTCTCAACACCCTTTACTCTGATATGTCATTTGATTTATGGACTGAAGGCGTTTGTTTGGCAGATCAGTTTGCTTTGTTGATTTGTTTTGCTTAGTAAATGTTGATTTACACTACCATTTGATTACAGCATGTCTATTGTTTTAAAAGGGCTGGCACAGGATAGAAGATCCTGATTGGGCACCTCAAACCTACTTGGATCTCGAAGACCTACCATGCATACTTATCCTGTCTGGCACCGATCATTATGGAGAATCTTTTCCAAGGTAGGCAAAAAGGATTTGGAAAATGGAAAAAATAAGGATTTTTATTGCTTTTGTCCCAGCTGAAATTTATCAGCAAAGTAACAAAGGGAAATGATGAATAAAGTATTTTCTCTGGTATTATGGATTATGTATTTGACCAGATATCTTTCAAGAAAAGAAGATTCTGTTTCAAGCAGAATTTTCTATTGTGATAGAGACTGAGTGATGCTGACTGGAGATGTTTTTTTGTCATGCTAAGAGTGCCCAGTTTGTGGATTTTAGCTGTTTCCTCTGCTTCAATCAAAAATACCTCAAAGCAGACAAGCATTAATTGGAAAAAAATAAAGATATATTCTGACTAATCACATTATCCCAAATGATATTTGCATAGGTGATAAAAAATATTGGGATTTGCTAGGATTTCTACATGGAATTCTTGGAGATTCTTTCCAAAGTAGTTGCAATATCTTAAATACATAAAATGTTTGTTGCAGTTCGAAAAAGTTATCTAAATACCTGAAATAATTTGCAACAAGGAAGGGGAAGATCTATCATATACATTTTAGAGGTTTGATGCAATTGCTCGCTATGCCGCTTCAGAGAGTAGTTAAGGATAGGCAACACCATAGCAAGGGACAAAGAAGGGACTCGACCCGAAATGTCACCCATTCCTTCTCTCCAGAGATGCTGTCTGTCCTGCTGAGTTGCCCCAGCATTTTGTGTCTACCTTCAATTTAAACCAGCATCTGCTGTTCTTTCCTACACCATCGGAAAGGATGCTGGAAGGATGATCCACGATCATTAAATTACTAATCCAGAGGAATAAATACAAATGTCACCATAGCAGCTGTGGATTTTAAACACTATTGATCTGTATTTGTGGAAGCAAAAAGCCATTCATAACGATAACTACAAAACAATTGGATGATTGTAAAAACTGATCTACAGCTATAGAGTTGTAAATCTGTAAAGTTTACCAGTTCTGGCCTCGGTGTGGATGACACTTAAACAGTCTAGTTAATTCAAGGACAGAGTGTAATTGGGTGCTAAATGCAGGCCTAGTCACTGACTCCCAGATCCTTTCATGTTAAAGAGCATTAAGTCCTGTCCCACTTTTTCGGCGACTGCAGGTGTCATTCACTGACGTATCAGGGTCGCCGAAAGATTTTGAACATTTCAAAATCCAGCGGCGACAAAAAAAATGTTGCGACACTTGAGGAAACACCGTGCGTCAATATTTTCGGTGACCTGATACGTCGTCAGTCAATGATGCCGGCAGTCGCTGAAAAAATCAGCAAGTGGCACATGCCCTTAACTCTACTCACTGTGCTTCAATTTCAGTGTCCACAAGTATATTTTGACTCACAAAAATCTTGCATACAATTGTGTAAGAAGGAACTTAAACCGGTTTAAACCGAAGATATACACAAAATGCTGCAGTAACTCAACGGAACAGGCAGCATCACTGGAGAGAAGGAATGGGCGACGTTTCGGGTCGAGTCCTTTTGGTCAGATTTTTCTGAAGAAGGGTCTCGACCCGAAATGTCACACATTCCGTCTCTCCAGAGATGCTGCCTGGCCTGCTGAGATACTCCAGCATTTTATGTCGACCTTGCATACAATTGCACGCTTCTCTTGCATGTAATTGACTTTTTAACTCAACCGTATCATAGTCTGCTATAATTCTCATATTCTCTATGACATGAGAAATTCTCTATGAGAATTAATATGAAAAAATGGGGAATTATAGAGCAGTTAACCTGACTTTGGTGGTGGGAAAGATGCTGGAGTCAATTATTAAAGAGGTAATAATGGGGCATTTGGATAGCAGTAAAAGGATTAGTCCAAGTCAACATGAATTTATGAAAGGGAAATCATGCTCGACTAATCTTCTAGAATTTTTTGAGGATGTGACAAGTAAAATGGATGAAGGGGAGCCAGTGGATGTAGTGTAACTAGACTTTCCGAAAGCCGTTGATAAGGTCCCGCGGGAGACTGGTGACTAAAATTAGAGCACATGGTATTGGGGGTAGGGTGTTGACGGATAGAAAATTGGTTGGCAGACCGGAAGCAAAGAGTAGGAGTGAACGGGTCCTTTTCAGAATGGCAGGCAGTGGCGAGTGGAGTGCCACAAATCTCAGTGTTGGGACCGCAACTATTTACCATATATATATTAATGATTTGGAAGAGGGAATTAGGAGCAACACTAGCAAGTTTGCAGATGACACAAAGCTGGGTGGCAGTGTGAACTGTGAAGAGGATGTTAGGAGATTGCAGAGTGACCTGGTCAGGTTGAGTGAGTGGGCAGATGCGTGGCCGATGCAGTATAATATAGATAAATGTGAGGTTATCCACTTTGGTGGCAAAAACAAGGGGGCAGATTATTATCTCAATTGGGTTAGGTTAGATAAGGGGGATGTACAGCGAGACCTGGGTGTCCTTGTACTGGAAGTTGGTGTGCAGGTACAGCAGGCAGTGAAGAAAGCTAATGGAATGTTGGCCTACATAACAGGAGGATTTCAGTATAGGAGTAGAGAGGTTCTTCTGCAGTTGTATAGGGCTCTGGTAAGACCACATTTGGAGTATTGTGTACAGTTTTGGTCTCCTAATTTGAGGAAGGGCCTCCTTGTGATTGAGGCAGTGCAGCGTAGGTTCACAAGATTGATCCCTGGGATGGCGGGACTGTCATATGAGGAAAGATTAAAAAGACTAGGCTTGTATTCACTGGAGTTTAGAAGGATGAGGGGACACATTATAGAAACATATAAAAGGACTGGACAAGCTAGGAAAAATGTTGGGCGAGTCCAGACCCAGGGGCCACAGTCTCAGAATAAAGGGGAGGCCATTTAAGACTGAGGTGAGAAAAAACTTTTTCACCCAGAGAGTTGTGAATTTGTGGAATTCCCTGTCACAGAGGGCAGTGGAGGCCAAATCACTGGATGGATTTAAGAGAGAGTTAGATAGAGCTCTAGGGGCTAGTGGAATCAAGGGACATGGGGAGAAGGCAGGCACGGGTTATTGATTGGGGATGATCAGCCATGATCACAATGAATGGTGGCGCTGGCTCGAAGGGCTGAATGGCCTCCTCCTGCACCTATTTTCTATGTTTCCATGTTTCTATGTTTCTCCTCCTCCCCCCTCCCCTACAGTCTGTTACCTGTAAATGTGTACAAACAAGATTTGCCCTTTGGCATCCTTATTTTCTTTGTAGTTAAGCTTCATTTGTCCTATATTCTTTTCTTTGCTACATGTTCACTTCCTTCTGGAGGAGTCTGTTACCTGTAAATGTGTAAAACAAGATTTGTTCTTGCTTAACATATCCCTATCCACTTTAGTATGCAGAGTTAATCCATCAGCAAGAGATTGGACACTTCATTATAATATTTAAACAGGGCTCCAAATATTCATTTGAGTAGTTGATTTGATTTTAATGTTGTGGCCCAGGTTTCCAAGAGGTTTTGAATTTAGTGTCTGCCACGGCGGAAACAGTGCACATATGCACCATTTTGACACATTTTCACTTTAATATGACTATTTAAAATATTTAAGAGTGGTGATCACAAATTGATTCAGTTAGCATCAACTCCAAATTATGATTAATAAGCAGTTTATTGGCCGATGACGGATTCCAACATAATATTTTGTAAGCCAGTGTCAATGATGGTGGAGACGTTGACTGCACAGTCTAATTTGTGCTGGTTTATTTGCAACCTTTTCCAGCGCTTGCCCAAATTGCACTGAATAAGCCTCACCATGAATCAGTGCACATTAAAGACAATGATTATCTTGGTCATTTCTCACATTGGCATATGTTAATAATGATTTGCTCCCCGCTGCCATTTCCCTTAAAGTTTTGGATGAATCTTGTCTTCTGGCAGGTTACAGATTTTTTATACAATAAGTAATCTGTCAATTCTGTTTTATGTTGAAGTAAATTGATTAATTTGAATGTTTGCTTGCCTTTATCACAGATCTGCAAAATACTATGACTTGCGTTTAATAAATTCAACTTGTCTTTTGCGAACGGCTCTGGAACAAGAACTGGGTCTGGCTGCTTGTTATATAGTGCCTGATGCCTCTGGGCAAACAGGTACAATGAATGATCTCTCTGAGAGTGACCTAGACAAGCCAGGCAGCACTAATGATGATGAAGAGAGTGTTGCAAATGAAGGCAAGTTGCACTGAAACATACAAGTGACTAAATGCTCTGCTTTTTTTTAGATGAGTGGATTCATTTCTGAATAGGGTAAGGCAGTCCTGGAGATTGTTATTATTTTTTAAACAACCATAACGTGGGATTGAGCAGGAAACCCCTGCCTTGATCCTTGGTCTGTGCTGAGTTTAAGCATTTGATGCACAGGATTGGCTGTAATGTACCACAGGTTTGATGCCATGTACGTCCCATTGGCTATGCTCAGAAATGGCAATTGCTACATTGAAGGGGATAGCAAGGATTGCAAGTATCTATTGGACTGAAATATTAGATGGGCTTTCAATGTGATTTTTCTTTTGTTGCTTTTATTTTAGCGCCAACAGTTGGAGACTCGATTAAAAAAAATGGCATTAAGCGACAACGTTCCTATTCTAATCACTCGGCTTCATCCAAATCACCGAAAGCTTCAAGTAGGAAAAGTAATGGAATTTTGACATTTCTTTTTCAATGTGTAATGGACCAAAACATGAATTATTCAAAAGTTACTATTTTTCATCTGATGTAAACTAATCCCTTTATTTTTTTTCTATGCCAAAATTAGGCATGATCGGCGACAATGATCCTTTCTCGGTCTCTGGAGCTGAAGACTCTGCAAAAAATCCATTGAATGTTGAATCAGTTAATGTTGAGGACAGTACTCTAGTCAGAGAGATGTCAAAGCCAAGAGCAGACAACACTGGGAAGATGTCTATCCATGAGACTAAACATTTGGAAAAACATAGAATTAATTTAGATCAAATTAACACCAACAACAAAAGTGCAAGGAGAACTTCAAAGACTATTTCTTCAAACGCTTCCTTTACTCGGACTCCAATTATAGGGCAGATGTCATCGCAGTGCCCAAAGACAAAAGGAGCAAGTCAGCCACCAACTGTGTTTCTCCCAAAATTGGTCCATGAGATAGTTACTAAAGTGGATAGTGCTGGAGTGGCCAAATTATCATCTTTCCTCCCTCACCATTCTGTTCAGTGGGTTACCTCCTTTCATCCTTCGTTGGCTAAGATGATGACTTCCACCGAACAATCCCTGTACTATCGCCAGTGGACAATAGCTAAGCAAAACCATATGGATTTGAACAAGACGCAGACTAGAACCGAGGTCTTTCATCCCCGCAGACTTCTTTTGAGTGGTCCACCACAGGTGAGGTGAAAAGAGTGGATAGCAGTAGATTGTGAATATTGTATGACTATTGTCTTAGAATGTCAATTGCGATGCGGATTTAAAAAAAAAAAGACAAATCCACTCAATATGCATCTGTATTCAGAAGATGTCCCTGTTCAGTTTGCCCACAGAATCCACTGGCAGATCTCTCTGGTGTGCCTCAGACCAGGCTTCTGTCTCCTGATTCTGTCCAGCGTAGACCCTATCGTCACTTGTGTGGTCAACCTGTTTTGCGTATCCCTGCTATTGGCTGATTTTATCGTGAAACTACTTTTGCTGTCAGAAAGGGAAATTGCAGCTGTAAAAGTTTGGAGAGTACAGATTGGGCAACAATAGTAACAGCAATGTATAGGACACAAATATTTGGGGATTGAATTTTTATGTTAAAACCACATCGGAATTGGCTGATAAATATTTTCCTCAACAAATGGGATGCGAATGGTGGGATAAAGGTTAACTTACAAATATTACAGGATCAAATCAAGGAAGCAGAAGAGAGGCTGCCGGGTATCTGTGAACCAGCTGCAAAATGTGTTAAGGGCCTGTCCCACGAGCATGCGACTGCATGCGGCAAGCGCGACCAACCCGGAAGCGGGGGGCCACACGGAGGTCGAGTGATCCCCGTACAAGGCCGGTCCCACCAGCATGCGACTGCATGCGGCGAGCGCGACCAAACCGGAAGCGGAGGCCACACGGAGGTCGAGTGATCCCGTACGAGTTGACGTGAAGTTTGAGCGAAGTCCGCGGGAAGTTTGCGCTAGGCGTACGCCGTCAAGACGCTGTGCACACCCGTCGAGGCGGTGCGTACGGTCATAATGCGGTTGCGGGCCGGCAGGCCATTGCAGTGCAGAATCTTTGGACAGTGTCAGTTTTTCGGAGCCCCGTGCGATGTCGGGACCAGCCCCGCACAACTCCATAGTGGGACCGAAGTGGGACCGGCCCCGCGAGGCCGTACGGCTCAAGCGACCACGATAGGTCGCGCTTGCCGCATGCAGTCGCATGCTCATGGGACAGACCCTTTACTGTCTGCTGTGGAGGAAGTGGTTGTGGATTAGAATTGCATCTTTCTCATAAATCAACGCTGGAAAAAGGCTGTAGAACCAAACAAAGGCAGGAAAAGTAACACTGATTACTCTATCCCTTCTTCCTGGGATGTCTAGAGCAGTGGTTCCCAACCTTTTTTAGCTCATGGCCCTCTTGGGATCTTTTAATTTTTCTGTGGCCCCCCCTGACATTGTTAGCGGAAAAAAAGTACTTCAATATTATACCTTCCATAAAAATATCAGTGTCTATTAATTGCACATATATTCTCTTTTATTCTATTCCACAAACATCAAAAATATTTTGTGGGTTCAATAAAACAACCATTCATAATCATACATCAAAAATATTTTAACTACATAGGTTTAAATTTATTAGAACTTAAATTTAGGAGGCAACAGGGTGGTAGCTCTGTGGCCCCCTTCATTGAGCTGGTGGCCCCCTAAATCCCCAAAAGTTTCTGTGGCCTCCCTGAAATTTGCCATGGCCATATGGCCCCAGGTTGGTAATCACTGGTCTAGAGCATCGACACATTGTTCTATTCAGTAACCCTTTGGTTGTGCATTGTCTAAACTGCTGACCCCTATCACCACCTGCCACAGCCAGAGTATCGTTCTAGCTTAAACACACCAGCAGCAGAAGGAAGAAGGAGGAGTGGTCTGTGCAGCGTAACCTGCTACTACCCCACCAAAGTCAAAGTGAAAGGTATTTTTAGAAAACATGAGACTTTGGATTCCTTGGTAATTGTTAATAAACTACAGTTGTATGAGCATTGTGCCTGCAGGGCAGCTCCCTGCAGTATTTCTGTGCAGCAGACTCCCACTTCAAGTACAAACTTCAAGTCTGACCATATGTCCCTGCTTTTAATTCCTGCATATGCCCCCCTCAGGAAACTGCTCCTACGATCACAAAGACCATCATAACTTGGCCTGATGGTGCCTCTCAGCAGCTGCAGGACTGGGATGTGTTTGAACACCAGGACCTGGAGGTGTTCACAGACAGTGTATTATGTTACATTAAAAACTGCATGGACACTGTCACAGTGGACAAACGCATCCGGGTCTACCCCAACCAGAAGCCCTGGATGACCCGGGAGGTCCAGCGGCTGTTAAAAGAGAGGAACACCGCTTTTAGGCCTGGCGATAGGGCTTTATACAGCACGGCCCGAGCTAACCTGAAGAGAGGCATCAGAGAGGCCAAATCAGACTACAGGAGGAAGATAGAGGACCACCTAGACAGTGACAACAGCAGGCAGGTGTGGCAGGGGATCCAGTATCTCACCAACTACAAGACCAACCTTGGAGCTGTTGAAGGTGACGCCTCGTTTGCAGAGGAGCTGAACCTATTCTTTGCTCGCTTTGAAGTGGAGCCACCAGAGACAGCCACATCACACCACATGGTCCACAGCAGCTTAACCCTCAAAATAGAGCAGCATGAGGTGAGGCGCACGCTGCGGGCCATCAATCCGAGGAAGGTTGCTGGACCCGACGGCGTCTCTGGACGCGTGCTGAAAGACTGCGCAGACCAGCTGGCTGGAGTCTTTACGAGGAATTTCAACCAGTCTCTGGCCCAGTCCACTGTCCCACCCCGTCTGAAGTCCCCTTGCCCAAAAAACCCCACATTTCCAGCCTCAACGACTAACGGCCAGTCGCACTCACACCAGTGGTGATGAAGTGCTTTGAAAAACTGGCCCGGGGTCACATCACATCACTTCTGCCCCGAAGCTTTGACCCCCACCAGTTTGCATATAGAGCGAACAGATCCACAGAGGACGCTGTAGCCACAGCCCTCCATGCTGCACTGTCCCACCTGGAGCAGCGGGGGAGCTACGTGCGGATGCTCGTTGTAGACTACAGCTCTGCTTTTAACACCATCCTTCCCCACAAACTGGTGGACAAACTGGGGGACCTGGGACTTCCACACTCCACCTGCATGGGGTCGCAGCCAGAGAGTCAGAGTGGGCCATCACACATCCACGGCCCTCAGCCTCAGTACCGGCTCTCCACAGGGCTGCGTGCTGAGCCCCCTGCTTTACACCATCTACACATATGACTGCACCCCCGCCCACCACAGTAACACCATTGTCAAATTCGCGGATGACACCACGGTGGTGAGGCTCATCTCTGGAGGGGATGAGTACGCCTACAGGGATGAGGTGGAGCAGCTGACAGTGTGGTGTGGAGAGAATAACCTGCTCCTCAACACCTCAAAGACCAAGGAGCTCATAATTGACTACAGGAAGAAGAAAACGGACATTACACCATTAATCATCAGAGGGGACTGTGTGGAGGGGGTGGCGGATTTCCGCTTCCTGGGAATCCACATTGAGGAGGACCGACATGGAGCATGAACACCTCTGCGCTGCTGAAAAAGGTCCAGCAGAGACTGCACTTCCTGTTTGAACTGTTGCTGTCAGGCAGACGGTACAGATCAATGAGGACAAGGACAAACAGACTCAAAAACAGTTTTTATCCCACAGCAATAACTACACTTAATGTAGCCACCAAATGAGCGCAGGTGCGCTACATACTAAAGGGATTGTGAAATCGACAGAAGAATGTATGGTTGTGTGTTTATGCTTGGTTTATTCATGTTATTTATTTTAGTTGTTTTATTTCAGATATTTCTCTTTTACGTATCGTTAGCTTTTAGATAATGTGTGAATGGTGCACTGACTGGTTGGCATTTTTAATTTCGTTGCACATGTTTACATGTTATAATGACAATAAAGAACCTATGTACTATATACTAAACTGAAACTGGTTGGTAACGATATCTCGGAGCACATGATTGCAATTCTGCTGGCAGTAGTAAATAAATGAGATGGGGGTCTTCATTCCAGTTTTCATTTGAAGCAGATTAGTGTTAGATTTGGTTTCTGTGGAATTATCAGGATTTCAGGGTTTTATTAAACGTCATTCCACCAGAGCACGTAACTTCTGAACCCACTTTTGTGGCAATGTCTGGAAGTGATCTGCAACTGCAGTAGGTTCCTTTCTCTGGAACATTTTACCAAAAGCCATGATTTTGGCAATTAACATCAGACATTAGACCAGCTAGACATAAACACTTCGAATACAGACTACTGCAAGTCGTTAAATGGAGTGTTTTCAGTATTTTACCGCCTTGTCACAATAAACGAACAAAGCTTTTCTTGTCTAGTCTGTGTGACTCACCAAAGGACAAGTGAGTGGTGATGCTCTGGTTCTCCCACAGAAGTGATGCTCTTGTCCTATATGTGAAAGGCCAGGGGTATGAGATGTGATGTCAAAACTTTGTTGATTTGCTGCAGTGTATTTAATGAATAATGTGCATGGCAATCATGTTTTTGATATATTTTTAAGATGGTGAGCTCAATGGAATTAAGCTTTTACAAAATAGTAGGTCCACTCAGCCAAACAAGTGGAGGAAATGTCATTATATTCCAGATCTGACACATGATGGAAAAGGTTAGGTGATACATTGCCTCAAATCTGTCCAGTTAATTTCCTTGTCACAAATGAGCACTGCCTGCATGCCCGTATTACCCCATAACTAGAGTATTGGTGGTGGGGACTTCATTGAAGGTTAACATAGAAACATAGAAAATAGGTGCAGGAGTAGGCCATTTGGCCCTTCGAGCCTGCACCGCCATTCAATATGATCATAGCTGATCATCCAACTCGGTATCCTGTACCTGCTTTCTCTCCATACCCCCTGATCCCTTTAGCCACAAGGGCCACATCTAACTCCCTCTTAAATATAGCCAATGAACTGGCCCCAACTACATTCTGTGGCAGAAAATTCCAGAGATTCACCACTCTCTGTGTAAAAAATGTTTTTCTCATCTCAGTCCTAAAAGATTTCCCCTTTATCCTTAAACAGTGACCCCTTATTCTGGACTTCCCCAACATCGGGAACAATCTTCCTGTATCTAGCCTGTCCAACCCCTTAAGAATTAGCTATTGACGTTAAGCTATTGAATACCTTGAATGTCAAATGTATATGATGAGGCTTTCTCATTTGTGTCGTCTATGAAAACCCTACAAAGATTACTTTCACGAGAGAGGTACTCATTAACATCGAACATACAGTACCACTAAACATCGTTCCGGATTTCTCTCACTCACTGGATTATTTGGACATACTCGTCGGTGGGGCTAGTGCTGTATCCAAGAGACAGAGGTGGACCCGTGTGAAGCGCTCTGGAGCACTCACCCGACTCTGGCGACAAGGATCACTCACACCACTCTGGAGAATATTCCTGGCAAACGTACATTGTTTCAATAACAAAGTGGACGAACTGCAACTCCTGCGCCGGACAAACAAGGACGTCTCTCGAGCCGCTGCCCTGTGTTTCACCGAGACCTGGCTTTGTGAGTCGACCCCGGACAGCGCGCTGCAACTGGCTGGCTTCCAACTTCACACAGCGGATCGCGAAGTGGAGGCAGCGGGGAAATCAAGAGGCGATGGAATATGCTTCTATACCAACCAGGACTGGTGCAGCGACATCACGGTACTGTCAAACTTCCGCTCTCACAACCTAGTGCCCCTCTTTATAAACTGCAAACCCTTCTACTTTCCGAGGGAATTTAACTCCTTTATTCTCGCTGGAGTTTACATCCCCCACCAAGCCTGCGTACGTGAGGCACAAACGCAACTCGCTGACCAGGTAATGAGGGTAGAGAGTGACTTCCTGGATTCCATGGTCATTGTTTTGGGGAACTTTAACAAAGCTAACCTCAGCCGTGACCTTCCAAAATACAGACTTCATGTTACCTGCCCCACCAGAGGGGAGAGAACACTCGATCACTGTTATACGGCAATCAAGAACGCATATCGCTCTGTTCCCCGGGTGGGTCTGGGTCGCTCTGTCCAGTTCACCTTATTTCGACCTACAGGCAGAAACTAAAAGCTGCTAGGCCTGTGGTCAGAACAATGAAAAGGTGGACAAGCGAGGGCATTGAGAACCTACAATCCTGCTACGACTGCACGGATTGGAATGTGTTCAGGGAAGCAAACACAAGCCTCGATGAGTATACGGACACGGTATCATCATATGTCAGCTTTTGTGAGGACAGTTGCACTCCAACTAAGACCCAGACCTGATTCAACAACAACAAGCCCTGGTTTACTGCGGAACTCAGACAGCTCCGACAGTCTAAAGAGGAAGCCTACAGGAGCGGGGATGCAGACCTCTACAGGCAGGCAAAGCACAAGCTGAAAAGAGGAATCAGAGCTGCCAAGGAAAGGTACTCTGAGAAGTTGAGGAGCAAGTTCTCAGGTAGTGACTCTTCTTCAGTTTGGAAGGGCTTGAAAGAAATCACCAGCTACAAGAGGAAAGCCCTCCGTTCTTTGGACAATCGTCAGCTGACCAACAACCTGAATGAGTTTTACTGCAGGTTTGACAAGCAAAAACGTAACCCTGGTACCCCCTCCCCCTCTCCCCAACAAACACAGCCAGACCACAGTCTGCAAAGACTGGACCCTTCTACACCCACTCCTCCCCATTCACCACTTCACACCTACTTAAACCATATAACAATTACAGCACGGAAACAGGCCAACTCGGCACTTCTAGTCCGTGCTGAACACTTACTCTCACCTAGCCCCATCTACCCGCACTCGGACCATAACCCTCCATTCCTTTCCCGTCCATATACCTATCCAATTTATTTTTAAATGATAAAATCGAACCTGCCACCACCACTTCCACTGGAAGCTCATTCCACACTCTCTGAGTAAAGAAAGTCCCGCCTCATGTTACCCCTAAACATTTGTCCCTTAATTCTCAAATCATGCCCTCTTGTTTGAATCTTCCCTACTCTCAATGGAAAAAGCTTATCCACGTCAACTCTGTCAATCCCTCTCATGATTTTAAAGACCTCTATCAAATCCCCCTTTAACCTTTTGCGCTCCAAAGCAAAACTCCAGCCTGAAAAGACTGGACCCTTTCCCATCCACCCCTCTCCAATCATCACTTCACACCCAATTACCCATCCCCTCTGTGCTGTACAACATCACTTCTCCATCATCAACAATAAAAATAGAGGAGGTGGAGAAGCTGTTCAGAAGACAGAAAAGCCGGAAATCTCCAGGTCCGGACAATGTTTCCCCCTCTACTCGCAAGCACTGTACTGAACAACTGGCATCGGTCTACACAGGCATTTTCAACCAGTCCCTGCAAACCTGTACTGTCCCTGCCTACTTCAAAGTCTGCTGTCCCTGTACCCAAAAAGGCAAGGATTATTGGTCTTAATGACTACAGGCCTGTTGCACTGACCCTTGAAAGGTTTGTGCTGGCCAAGCTGAAAAATATCATAAACTCCCCTGCTGGACCCTCTCCCGTTTGCATATTGGGCCAATAGATCTGTGGATGACACAGTCAACCTGGGCCTGACCCGCGGAGTTACTCCAGTTTTTTGTGTCTATCTTCGGTATGAACCAGTATCTGCAGTGCCAGGCTGGGCAAAATGACTCGCCGATTAGGTTGCCTGGCGGCACTTTGGGTGGTCATTGGCACCCGGACAACTGCTAATTTCGAGCCCTGGTGTAGGTACATCACAACAAAACACCTTACTTCTTGACATACTGGCCGTATCTTTCCAGAGGTCTGACAAGTCTTCCTGCCCTAGTCTTTATGATGGCGTTTCTTTCAGAAATGTCTTTCTTTTCAGTGTGTACATTCTGTGCATCGCTTCTCTTGTGTCACTTTATTTTTGTTTAGTTTTCTCTGTGTTCTGAGTTTCACGAGTTGCATCTTTTTCTGGTGATGCATGTTGTGTTGGTTTTTCCTGGGTCAGCTGAGGTTGCAAAGGTGTCTCAGTCTTCTCCACGTCTGGTGGTTTCTCTGGAGTTATGTGTGTGGGTAGTTCACCGGTCTTCTTCAGATCCACTCGATTACGTCGGATTAGAAGTCCTGACTCATATGATCTCTCATCCAGTCGCTTCTGAACTGTTGCTCTCTGCCATTTGGTATCTCCTAGTTTATAAGGTTTGAGTCTTATGACATCACCTTCTTCCAGGATTGGCAGATCCTTGGCATGTTAGTTGTATATCTTTGACTGGTTTCTTTCATCTTTTTCCTCTCTTCCGTGAGTAACTCAGCACCACGTGGTTTGAGGAGATTTGATGTAGTTGGAAGTGTCGTTCTTGTTCTTCTTCCATGTAGTCTTTGTGCAGGACTACTGTTCACTCCTTGCGCAGGGTTGTTGCGCAATTTCAGTATTGCCAAGTATGCTTCTGTCTTGGAATGAGTGGTTTTCTTCAGTACTCGCTTAGCTGCCTTGACTGCCAATTCCACCTTACCGTTAGCTTGGCTATGTCTTGGAGAATTTGTGTGGTGATCAAATTCCCATTTCCTGGCAAATTTGGTGAACTCCTCTGATGAGAACTGTGTCCCGTTGTCGCTTACCACAGTGCTGGGAATTCCGTATCTTGCGAAGTGGTTCTTGAGTTTCACAATGACTGTCCAGCTGCTCAGGTCGTACAGTCTGTCTATTTCCCTGAAATTAGATAGATAGTCAACTGTGACTAAATAATGCTTTCCCTCAAGTCCGAACATATCGGTTCCCACTTTCTCCCATGGGCGATCTGGGAAGTCATTAGGGCATCAGAATTTATTTCTGATTCTGTTGTTCCTACACCTGCAGGCTTCACAGTTTGAAATGAACTGCTTCACATCGGAGTTCATTCCGGGCCTGAAAATGCATTCCCTAGCATGTCTGAAGGTTCCTTCTACTCCTAGGTGAGAGGACGGAGGGTCTCCTTCAGGAGACACTCCTACCCATAGGGATTACAACTCTCTATAGGTAGCAATGCTACAAAATTTTGAAATTTTAAAATCAAGTCTGAAATTTATCCCATCAGATAAAGCATAAAAATAAGTTTAATTTGACACCTAATTCACTTTCATATCTTCAGTATTAAAGAAGTTATGGCCATTTTCATACTTGGAAATTAGCATCTTGTTCCCTATTGCATTTCATTTGGCTTAACATAAAAGCTGTGATCGAGGACAGTCAAATGCCCATATCTTTCTTAAAAATTAAGAGAAATGAATGAAATTTTCAGTTATTATAGATTGAAGCATTCTGAAACAAATATAAAACATCTTACTTGGATGACCTGAAATTAAAGCATATAATTAGTTAAATACCTAATTGTAGTTAATTACAAAATTGACTGTTGTGACGGAAATAGTAATAAACACCCAGACTGCCTTGAAAATTCAAAAATGTGATATTCTCAAGATCAGAACTTTAATATTATTTTATAATATGCTGTAAATCCGTAACAGATAGGTAAATAAATTACAATTTCTAGCAAAAGACCAAGTCTTTATGGAGAAGATCAGTTGCTAGCTGGTACATTGGCATATCATAATCAGTAGCATCATCATACTCCTCAGATTATAACCAATAGGCAACTCTGTACACCTTGTTTTTCCTCAACTTTTCAATTTTGGCATTGTAAACTACACGTTTTTGCTCTTCAAACCACACATGACATGCCTTTCTGCCCACTACTTTCCCATTAACAATGTCCTGTAGATTCCATTTCTTAAGAAAAGGTATTTTTTTTACGTAGCCTAAGTATCCAAATAACAAACTAATCCCATTCCACAAGAAGTCAAAATATAACATGATTTTTAAATCTCACTGTCATGAATTTATATCCCAGATGGAAGGAATTTAATGTTTAATTCCCATAAATTAATCTAGAAACATCCGCTCAAAATATAATCAAATTATTGTTTTTTGCACAAAACATGTGACTCAAACTGTTATGAATATTTAGTTTAAAAATAATGATCATGCAGAGAGAGAATAACATAAAATATAGACAATTTAGACGGCTAATCTCCAAAAAAAATGGGCATTTTAATCATCTTGCTTCTGTAACATGATCGATTGGAACGTTGCATTTGTGGTGAATTTGAACCCTATATCGGCAGGAAAAACACTGTTGCCCAAATCACATTTTCGCTTATAGAGGATTGATTAAAGTCATCCCAAGAAGCAAGTTTATATGTAAAATAGACGACTTACTCCGTGTTTTGTCCGGTACTTGAGATCCGTCACGTTGTAGGCGTTGACGGTGTTAGAAGTTGCTTTTTATTTTAATATAATTATTAAATTCTCGCGATTTAAAAAAAAAAAAATTGGGAATGGAAGTCGGACCGATTTTTCTTCAGCAGCTAGCAGCCCGAGGAAATACGCCTCGGACAGGCAGTAGAAAACTGGATTTTAATGGTCAGCTGTTCAGCCAGGATAGGTGCCGTTGTCAACAGCCCCTTGATCTTTGACATTACCATGTCATGTTCTGATGACCATTCCCACTCTACTTCCTTGTGGGTCAATCTCCTCAAAGGCTCGAATGTGACCGACAACATTGGCAGGAATCTTGCCAAGTAGTTTACACTGCCTTATAATCTGTGGATTTCTGTTGGATTGGTCGGGTTGGGCATCTCAAGGATAGCTTGGATCTTCTTCAGATCCGGTTTCAGGCCACGACCTGTAACTATATGTCCTAGAAATGTGATACAAGTAGTTTTCACTTGTGGCCGACCTCTTATGGTTCAGCTTGATGCCTTTGGCTCTGCATCGCTGAAGAAGTTCTTGCAGTCTTGCATCATGATTCCTTTCTGCATCTTCTCTGGTGTCCCCTACTTCGATTAGGATGATGTCATCTACAACACATTCCACTCCCTTTAATCCTTCTAGAGCTTGTTGCAGCTTCTTCTGGAAGATCTGTGCACTTACTTTCAGTCCAAATAGCAACCTCTTCCAGCGATATCTTCCAAAAGGGGTGTTCATGGTTGTTAGGAAACTGCTTTCCTCATCTAGTTCACAGTGGAGGAATTTGGAGAAAATCTTCGCCTTGGACAGGGAATACGTCCTCCATGACTGGTAGTCCGTGGATCTCCCTTTTGAGGACTTTGTCGAGGGTCTAGGATCTATGCAGAACATCAACTCTGTGCGGTCCTTTTTCTCTGTAGCGGCCAGCCTGCTGCACCACTCAGTTGGTTCTTTGACTTTAGTCAAGGTGTCCTGCTTGACCAGCTTCATGAGGCCATTCTTGACATTCCCTTTCATGGCTACAGGCACCGGCTTTGCAGGACACTGGTGGGGTCACACCCTCTGTCTGCGTTACCAACTTGACCTTGCTTGGTAGTCTCCCCGGTTTTTTGTCATCAAACACATCATTGTAGCTCTTGAGTAATGAGTCAGCCTCGCTAACAGCATTCAGGCTTTTGAAATTCTAGTAATGAACAGTGATTAGTTTCATCTGTTGTGCAGCTTTGGCGTTCAGGAGCGGTGTGAGCCAGCCTTCCTCTATCACTATGAAGTGAACACGGTACTTGGTGTTCATTTTGTTCCGGAATATGACTTTAGTCCAAACTTTCACCAGCAGGTTGGATCCATTGTACATCTTTAAAATGATTTTCCCTTGTCTGATGTCCTCTTTGTTGGGTACAAGATCCTTGGGAATCACATTAACACTGGCACCAGAGTCAATCTGAAACTTGATTGCTGCTGTGCCGACCTGCATCTCAGCGAATAAGCCTGAAGAGGAAGTGACCTCAATGCAACTCACAGACCCTGTGTCGGAAATGGACGTTGTGTCAGTTGTCTCCACGACTTTGTGGAGACCCCATTTCTGCATGCTCCCCTTCCTCTGCTTGCAGCAGCAGGCAAAGTGGTTTTGTCATTCGCATCTGTTGCAGTCCTTCCCATTCGCTGGGCATTTCTCCTCCCTGCACTTGTGTGTCCTCGCACAGAACTTGCACATGACTGGTCCCTGATTCTTCCTCACAAAGGAAAATCAACCATCTTTTCCCTCGGTTGGAATCGTTCCACCTTGTGTATTGTCGGCTCTTTGCCAATGACCTGCATTCTTGTCGCTGTTACCTCCGAGGATCTACATATGTCCACAGTCTCATGCAGTGTCAGATTCCTCTTCTGAAGGAGTGCCTTCCTAGTTGACTGGTCTGCAATACCAATGACGATGCGATCTTGAATGAGGCTTTCATTCAGGCAATCGCAGAAGTTGCATGTTTTAGCAAGCTCCTTCAGCGCTCTGCAACATACGATTTAATGCTTTCTGGTCTCATTTATTGAAAATTAATCTTTCGTCTTTCATTCGTCTCTCCTATGATGATGGTAGACATCTTGTCGATGATGAGTTTCACATCCGTCTCATCTGCTACATTCTCGCTGGGTGATGGCACTCCGGCGTCGGGAGAATCCTCCACAAAGACTTGTGATTTAACAAGCATTATTGTATTTCGTCTTTGGAACTCTGTCCAAATCTAATTCTAAACTAAATCCTTGATAAATTATTTCTAAATTGAAGGTATTGAAATGTTCTTTATCACTTGATCTGTCATTTCTGGATTAGTTCTGACTCCCCATTCAAAACTCGGTACAGGTTGGCAGCTTTCCAGTCCTCTTTCACACAGTATAAGTGCATTGCTTTGAAAGTGCATTACTTTCATCATTCAACAACTGGATCAACTCATCAGTTCCTGGCATTTTGTCAACTCTTACCTAACAAATGTACATAAAGCAATTTTTCTCAGGTCCTTCAGAGAGCTCTCTTTTTTCAGAAAAAACATGGTATTAATAGTTATCTGATGTAAGATAGAAGCTGCATGATTTGATCATGCAGGACATGCAGTTGTAACAAACATATTTCTTCATTATTTTGAACAGAAACCCCATAATTTAAAAATAAAAGGTATAATATAACAGAGAGAGGAATTTGGTGCGACAAATATAGATAATGGATAATCAGTGGTAGCAATTTCTATCTTTTGATTCTAAACTTGGTTGAAGAGATTTGACTCCATGCCGTCTTCATGTTAATAATTATCACTTCATTCATTCATTCATTGTGGCTTGTTTTATTGTGGGCTCATTGTGTCAAATCTGACTAGATTTGTGATGTACACTCCAACTTGGAGTGCCAGTTCAAAAAGGATATGTGTCTCATGTACATATTGTAATTTGTTTGACAGAAATGGATGTTGGCAATTGTATCTATGAAGTAAAAACTAAATGTGATGGCTTGAGAGTTATTCATTGAATAATGTAACTATATTTGACCAGACTGGAAACCCGACAGGAGAGAAAAAACATTTTTGACACATTTAGCTGTGATCTAAAACTGTGACAGTAATGGGTTTTTTTGGCAAGCAGCATCATTTATTTTGTACCGCCATAGAATTAATCAATCTTTTTATAAATTATAAATATCTGGTTTAATAGTTTTGTATCTCAGTGTAATCCTTTACGTCCACAGTTCATGCAGCCAGCACTGCAAATCTGAGTATCAGTTGAGTATTTAGTATCTTTTAATTTAGTTTTGTCACCTATTCTCCCCCAGCCAATCATCCTCGCAATACATTCTCACACATCAATCTTTTCCCATCCTCCAGTTCACTTCCCCAAACCTCGATCTGACAGACCAACTCCTACCTGCCTTGTCTGTGTCTCCTGTGACCCCAGTACAATTCTTGTAATTCTCTGCCATATCACTGCATTCAAAAGGAAGAGTGCAGGGACCACTTAATAACCCCAAGACTCCTTGGGCCTCTGCCATCACTGTATTGTTGTGTAGCAAAGCCCATAATCTCATCATTGGCTACAGCATGAGCAATAGCTGCTCCAGGGAAAGTGGGTCCTGCCCCTTCCATTCCAAGTAAGGCACACAGTTGCATATCTCTGGGGGCTTAGCTGTTGCTCCATCTGATTTTATGCCATCTTATGAAAGGGAAGTGAAGATCAACAGTGCACATGAAGGATAACAGTGCACATGAAGAACAGTAGAAACAAAGAACTGCAGATGCTGGTTTACAAATAAAGTCACAACGTTGGGCCACAGGGAAGGTGAGGGGAATGCTTAAAATGGTTAACAACCAGGAGATCCGTGAAGCCTACTCTCAATTTCTCTGCCAATGCCGCATCTGTTCCCCAGCAGAGGCTTCTCTTTCTAGGACATCCAAGATGTCTTTCTTTCATAAGCGTGTTTCCCTCTCTGCTGCCATAGGTGGAGCTCAACCCCATTTTCCCTATGATCCATAAATCAGCCCCCACACCCCAACCGCACCAGAACCAAGATAGAGTTCCCTTATACACACCTTTCACCCCCACCAACCTCGGCATCCAACGCATCACACCCCCAACATTTCCACTGCCTCCAGCATGATCCCACACTAGTCATCTCTTCCCCTCGCCGCCCCTTTCTGCCTTCTGCAGAGACCAGAGATTGCTTCCTCCACAACTCATTGGTTCACTCATCCCTTCTCGCCTAAACCACCCCATTCCCATGCATTGTCCCCTGCAACCACAAGAGATGTAATACCTGTCCCTATACCACCTCCATCACATCCATCTAGGGACCACTATATTCTTTCCAGGTGAGACAAGACAGAGGATCATCTGCATATCTTGTAATCTCATCTACTGCATCCGGCATTCACGATGTGGCCTCCTTTACATCGCTGAGACCAAGTGTAGACTCGATGACCTTTTTGCTTAAACATCACTTATCCATCTTCTCCAGAGATGCTGCTTTATGTACAGAGGTATCCAGTACTTTAGGTATTTTATTATTTGTGTAAATTGGTCAATGTGCTCAGCCATGTGTGTGTGTGTCTGTGTGCGTCTCACTTAGAGCAGTGTTAAGTATGTGAGGAGATAGTTGATAGATGTGTAGTGGGGTTGCAGGGCTTGATGCTGAGACTAGTGGTGCAGCTCGTCAGTTATGGCAATTAAAGATTGTTGCTATTGGAGTTAATAAACCTCTTGCAGCATTGAATACAAGTAATTTAGTCATGTTGTTGATTACAGCTTCAGGGTGAATGCTCCAAAGGTGACGAGCCTTTGTGTTTTCCTCTTGGGATTGGTCTAGCAGCAGTGCTTCTCTAATCCTGTTTAACTTATTGCTTCCAATTTTGCCATCCCACCTTCTGCAAGGAAGAGGGAATGTTGGTCTCCTGTAAATTTGACTTCAACCACAGTAAGCCCTCTCACTATTGGTCAGGAAGACCAGCCAGCTCTATGAAGATCTCTTAATCTCTCATTTTCTCTACTTACCAACGATTCTAGTGCATCAGCACAACGTGGAATCTTTTGCTCTTCAATGTCTTCCAGCGTAAGTTCCAGGATGAATGTCAATATCTGTCCCAGTGAACCTCCTTATTAAGAGCTGCAGGTTAGCTTTAAGTAGTTGAGGCCAACTTTGACTGATGGTAACTGTTCATGATGTTGATCCAATGTTGAGGCATGTTGTCTCCCAACAGAATAGGTATTAATGATGGCAAGTGATGATGATGCAGATTGCGGGTGACACAGATTTGGTGCGCTCATCAAATATTTCCATCCATGTGTTCTTGGCATCCTTAATTTTTATAAAATGCAACCTACGGATCTCATGTAAATGTATTCTTTAACCTGTCATCATTGTTCTCAGGTGGGGAAGACGGGAGCTTATTTGCAATTCCTTAATATTTTGTCGAGGATGTTGATTCGACTGATGGAAGTAGATGTTTATGATGAAGCAGAAATTAATCTCAGTAAGTGATTTTTCTGTACTTAATATATTCTCTGGCTTGATCTTTAAAAATTCATACATAACGATAGCTCAGATTTGCCCTTCTAGTGATGGCTGTCAGTGTTCATCAACATCACACTGTGAATCTGATAACCGCAGAGGTAGTACATGGCTAAACTGGAAATCCAGTTGCCATCATTATTTCTCCGTATTCTCCAGAAATCTGGAGGGCGGCTAAAAGTTGGTTTTCAAATCATCAAATGAGTAGTTTCAAATTCTTGCGCCATGCTTACAAAACATACGCAAGAAAAGGCAGGTATTTGACAAAGAAACTAGAATGTCTGTACTCTCATGCTAGTATTAGCTTCTCTCTTGGTCACCTTAGCATTCACATCACATTTGAGTAACTCCAGCACTCCAGTGACCCAATTGTCCATGTCAGTTTGGCCACTCCTCGTTTATGCATCTGTTAATGTGAAACATAGCACAATGTATTATCTGCTTTTCATGAATAACACCACAGGGAGATTCACTAATACTTAATAATTTATTACAATTTAATGTCAGATTCTGAACACATTGACCTGAATACGATAGTCTAATTTCTTGACCTGTAGTCAGACCTGGGTGTCTGGTTTGCGAACAGAAGATAACATCTCACCACAGCAGTGTGGAATTTAAGTCAATTTATCTGCAATTCCAAAAAATCTAGAAGATGTAATGATGGTGATGAAATAACGTTCTCGAAACAATGGCATTGCAGCTCGAGCCACTGCCTCATAATGCAAGCGGCCAGGTTTCGATCGTGACCTTAGGTGCTGTCTGTGTGGAATTTGCACATTCTCCCTGTGACCGTGTTGGTTTCCTCCAGGTGCTCTGGTTTCCTCCCACATTGTCAGACGTGTGGGTTTGTAGGTTGATTGGCCTCTGTAAATTGCCCCTACTGTATAGGGAGTGGTTGGGAAAGTGGAATAACCTACAACAAGTATGAATGGGTGATCAATGGTCGGTATGAACTTGGTGAGCCAAAGGGCCTGTTTCCATGCTGTATCTCTAAACTAAACTGAACAAATGCTGCTTCATTATTGCCTCCCACTACTACTCTGCTTTAATATCTGGATCCAAATCCACACAAAAGATTTTCTCTGAAATAGTTAAGCAAAATAAAACCAGTTAGGGATGAGCAGGAAATGCCAATATTGTAAGTAACACCAATTTCCTCCAATTGGAACCAAAATAACTTTGTTGAACTAATAACAACGTAATGATAGGTGGTAGAGTTGGTCTTACATCATAAAGCAGTTGCATAACTCTTAATATATTTACTTTAACCATGAAATTGATGATATTCATGTGAGGCATTTCAGGAATGAAACATTTGAAATGGCTGCAATGTGTGCCTGAACCAAATAAGGCCATGAAAATGGATGTATGACCACATAATTTAGATTAATGTAGTTGTGTAAAGGACATACCGAATGCAGAATTGATTATTTTTGGAACAATGGAAGGCAGCCCAGAACTAACTGCTTCCCAAAAGAACCTATTTAATTACGGTTTAATAATGGGAAAAAAACTTATACTTAAATTCTGGAAAAACGCCCCAACACCAACAATAAATATTTGGATTTAAAATATGTTCGAAACGCTACACCTGGAAGATATGAGATTCCTTCTAGCAGGCAAACCAGACCATTTCCAAAAGATTTGGTCTTCATTTATCGACTTACTACAAGTATAAGGTGCAACAGAACTATGAAAAGAAATGGTTTCAGGACCTGGTGAAGGGAGAGGAAAAATAAAATATGTCCCTTTTAGCTCTTTTTATTACTTTTAACATAGCTTCTGGTTTCTTTTTCTCTTTTTTCTTTTCTATGGCTTACTTCTTAACTTTTTTTTCCAACTCTTTGTGTCTAAGGGTCTTTTTATGATCACTCTTTCACACACTCACTATCCTATCTCACTTTCTTTACTTTTCTTCTTTTTAAAGCTTAAAATATGAAGTGGTTCAAGAAATGTATTATGTTATTTTTGGCTTATATTACTGCAATGTACACTACTTCGAATAAATACAATTATTTTAAAAAAAGGACATAGCCCATTTTAAATAATTGGTGGAATGTAACATGGGCACTTGATTTATTTACATCACAGTCATACAAAACCTGTATGACCCTCGTGTAACGGGAAAAAATAGAGATTAAAAGGCCTGTCCCACTTGGCCGTCATTTGCGCAGATGTCGCGCAAAGATTTTGTACATCCCAAAATCCTGGGGAGCCGCGTGCGACCGCACGTCACTGCCTATGTCGCCACAAACCATGCGCGCATCACGTGCGTGTCATGTGACGCGTAAATTATGTCACGTAAATTACACACAAATGATGGCCAAGTGGGACAGGCCATTAAGAGTTGCTGTTAAGTGCAGTACATTAGTCAATAGGGTTTAGAATATGTAATAATATTTTAGAGTAAATTGAGCAAACTCACAGCCATTTTATGAGTGCTTGGAGATATACATTTTAGATTTGAATACCCACTTTATACATCAAGCAAATACTTTTTATTGTCAATAGTCAGTAGTCAGATTTATTCATCACATACACAGTGAAATGCAGTGCAATGAACTTGCCATCAGCGGTACAATAAATAAGAACACACAATACACAATAAAAATTTAACACAAAAACATCCACCACAGCATTCATCACGTGGTGGAAGGCACAAAGTTCAGTCAGTCGTCCTCCATTTCTTCTTCAAGAAACACCGTAGACCGCGGGCCGGCGATCGGAGCACTTCTCCTCTGCGGTCCCCAACGATAAATCCCAGGCTCTGCAGACCGTGGCTTCAGGATCGCAGGCCAGCGATCAGAACACTCCCTTCTGGCGACCCCTGGCAAGGGCCGCACCAATCCTTGTTGTTAAAAGTTGAGGTAGCGCGACATGGAAAAGTCGCCTCTCCTCCGGAGGAGGCGCACCAAAATTGATCCCCCCCCCCCCTTACTTATACGACACACACACACACACACACACACACACACACACACACCACACACACACACACACACACACACACCCCACACACACCCACACACACACACACACACACACACACACCGAGAGACATTAAAACAAACATTTGGACATATTAAAAAAACAAAAAAAGTGCTGCTATCTCGCAGCGCCCCCACCGACAGTTCTGCTCTTGCGTTCAATATAACCATTTTTTAACCATCCATTTGTTCATGGTCAGAAAAAGTATAGATTTACTACCTTCCATTGTTTTGATATAAATTGAGGAATGCAGTGCAATGCCTCCTTTCATCAGATTTTCTTGTGGTATTCTGATGCTCATTATTCCCATACGTAAGAATGACCCATTTGTTCCTAGAAACGTGCAGTAACATAATTGAATGGATGAGCTTGCAATTTAATTTCCCTATTTATATTTTATTTTTTAGAACCCAAAGAGCATTCTGCATCACAACAGAAAGAAAGCTTATTGTGGCCTGATTTGGAAACTTTCAGCAAATTGGCCTTCGACTACACTGTCCATGATCCAAAGTATGAAGATGCTAGTCCCGTTTATTCAAGAGACCTTGCCAACAATAAAGGTCAATCATTAATTTATTTTTTCCATTGAAATGCCAGCATAAGTTGTTCTATGACAAAGAGGTGAGGAAAATGCTACAATGGTGCTGGATTGCAAGTCTGCCTGCACTTCTCATAAACTGCTGTCATTATCAAAGACAAGGCAAAGTCTCATAAACGCAGTCTATGTATTTAAATCTTCTACTCTCTGTTGAAAGTACAACAATCTAAAAATCGCAGACTGTGATTAACATGAATGATGTTAAAAAATGGTGCTGAATAAAAATAAGATAATGGCAATGTATTTATCTTATATATTTTTCTTTGTTGAGTTGCCTCTTAAATCCTGGAGGTTCTTATTCTTGCACAAAAGAGCAGTTAGTCCCCTCTCTCCAAGCTATCAAGGGCTAGTGCAGCATCATGTGTTGTCTAGTGCAGCGGACCCACCCAGTTCATGCTTAGAAGTTAATCAGTCGTGTCTACCACAATGTACAAGATTGGTGATTACCTGAACTGCCTCCAATGGAAAAGATGTGTGTCCACCCAGGCTTAGTTGGTTGGAGGAAGAAAGCAGAACAACCATTCAAGCAGTGATATTTAAAATTAGCTTACTGCATTTGAATATGCTTATGAAATGATTATATATTGTTGACTGTTATATGTTCCAAGACCCAGGACCCTGGGACTTTGAGCTGTGCAACCTAACCAGTCTGAAGAAGGCTTTCGACCCGAAACGTCACCCATTCCTTCTCTCCGGAGATGCTGCCTGTCCCGCTGAGTTACTCCAGCTTTTTGTGTCCATCTTTGGTTTAAACCAGCATCTGCAGTTCCTTCTTATGCTAAAAATCCTCTTGTCATCTATCTTTATTGGGACCTTGGCTTCCCGGTCCCATTATATATCAGGTTGGGTCAGTGGGTTGCCTTGTTTTTATTTTCCTTCATTCAGTGAATGGATGGAATTGTACAATCTTATTACACTATGTTTCAAACAAATACAAATTATGAAAATCTATGCTTGTATTTTGACTTTTTGTGACTTGCCAAAACCCCTTACTTTACAGGGTATTTAACCAATAAGAAAGACGATGACGTCTACCTGCGGCGCCACACAACACGTCTAAGATTATCCAAATATGCTGCCTACAATACATATCATCACTGTGAGCAGTGTCATGAATACATGGGTTTCAATCCCAGATGCCAGGTATGCATGAGAATCAAACAGCAAAGAAACAATGAAATTATTATTAAAATAGATAAAAAGTAAAAGTATAAACAGATATGAAATAGAACAATATAATAGCGCACACTTTCTACTTTTTTACTGTGTAATTTGTGAAAATTACAGCTGTGTTTATACATAGTCCCCCCATTTCAGGGCACCATAATGTTTGAGACACATGGCTTCACAGGTGTTTGTAATTGCTCAGGTGTGTTTAATTGCCTCCTTCATGCAGTTATAAGAGAGCTCCCAGCACCTAGTCTTTCCTCCAGTCTTTCCATCGCCTTTTGAAACTTTTATTGCTGTTTATCAACATGGGGACCAAAGTTGTGCTAATGAAAGACAAAGAAGCCATTATGAGACTGAGAAACAAGAATAAAACTGTTAGAGACATCAGCCAAACCTTTGGCTTACCAAAACCAACTGTTTGGAACATGATTAAGAAGAAAGGAGAGCACTGGTGAGCTTACTAATCGCAAAGGGACTGGCAGGCCAAGGAAGATCTCCACAGCTGATGACCAAAGAATTCTCTCTATAATAAAGAAAAATCCCCAAATACCTGTCTGACAGATCAGAAGTTTATTTTTTTTAGTAACCAAAGTTATCAACGTATGATTTTTTGTGTGTTGGAAAATAAAATATAGTGGCACAGCTGGTAGACTTGCTGCCTCACACACCAGAGATCTGTATTCGATCCTGTCCTCGGGCACTGTCTGTGTTGAATTTGCACATTCTCCCTGCAAGCGTGTGGGTTTACTCCCACATCCCAAAGATGCATTGGCTTTGTAGGTTAACTTGTCTCTGTAAAATTGCCCCTAATGTGTAGGGAGTGGGTGAGGAAGGTGGGATAACAGAACTTGTGTGAATGGGTGGTAGACAAAAATGCTGGAGAAACTCAGCAGGTGAGGCAGCAGCTATGGAGCGAAGGAATAGGCGACGTTTCGGGTCGAGACCCTTCTTCAGACTGATGTCGGTGGGGGGAGGGGGGGGTGCGGGAAAAAGAAAGGAAGAGGGGGAGACAGTAGGCTGTTGGAGAGCTGGGAATGGGAGGGGAAGGAGGGAGAAAACAAGGACTACCTGAAATTGGAGAAGCCAATGTTCATACCGCTGGGGTGTAAACTATCCAAGCGAAATATGAGGTGCTGTTCCTCCAAATTGCTGTGGGCCTCACTCTGGCCACGGAGGAGGCCCAGGACAGAAAGGTCAGATTCGGAATGGGAGGGGTAGTTGAAGTGCTGAGCCACCGGGAGATCAGGTTGGTTATTGCGAACTGAGTGTAGGTGTTGTGCGAAGCGATCGCCAAGCCTGCGCTTGGTCTCACCGAGGTTGATCATACGCTGAATAATCCAACCAGAATTTATTTTGGAAGTGGAAAGAAATAATTGAAATTGCATTAATTGCAACGTGGAAAAAGAGATGAGATACTGTATTGTAATTTTGCTGCATGTCATTGTGGTATATATCATGGCTTGTTTGATTGGTGAATATGTTTAGTTTGTGACTTTATTTGAAGCAGAAATAATATATGATCTTAATTCTGACTGGTAACTACGCACTTCGTCCGAGCACATTATCGCACGTGTCATGCAAGCCGTCTTAAATGATCACTTAAACTGCCATTTGGTGACCTAAAAAGCTGCCTAGGTTGCCCGGCTGGCAACAGGGAAAAAAAGTTATGCGAGAGCCCTGGAAACACTCTTCAGGAGCCAGGTGTGGATATACCGGTTATACAGACCTGGCAGAGCATCACCAGAGAAGACACCCAGCAACTGGTGATGTCCACAAATCGCAGACTTCAAACAATCATTGGAAAGGATATGCAACAAAATACTAAACTCATTTCATTTACATGACATTGCTGTGTCCCAAACATTATGGTGCTCTGAATGGGGGATGGAGGGGGGGGGGGGATTTTAATAAATGCCTTTATTAAAATCTGACAATGTGCACTTTAACCACATGTGATTTTTTTTTTCTATTACTAATCTCAAATTGTGGAGTACAGAGGCAAATAAATGAATGATGGGTCTTTGTCCCAAACATTATGGAGGGCACTGTATAAGCAATAGGATTCAACACTGCTTAATATGTACACTCATTTCATTTTTTAAAATTATTTATAAAGACAAGTATTAAGTGTAATAAGGATTTATTTCTGCATGGCAAATGGATTGAGCACTAATTTTCACTTTTCTTTTAGCCATACGACTCCACACTCCATGCCTTCTGCTTTTCCTGTTCAATGCTGGGAGAGGAAGTCCAACTCCACTTCATTATTCCCAAATCAAAAGAACATAATTTTATGTTCAGCCAACCCGGAGGGCAGCTGGAGAGTATGAGGTTGCCACTTGTTACTGACAAGGTAGGTTTGTGTCTCAACCTGTAATTTTACAGCTATTTTGTTGTGCTTAAAATTATTAATTACTTGAACTAACAAGCGCAGTAATTAAACCCTTTTTAAAAACTTTCTGCTGTCAATCATCACTTGCAGTTAGCACCAGGAACATATTCTGGCTTCAGCAGAGGAGATAGTGCAATGACTACACATTATTCATTTTTTATGATGAGATGCTGAAGCTTTGTTTTCTACTGCTAGGTGAGGAGGAGATGTCTTCGAGCAACAGTTAAAAGACACTTGCACTGTGTGCCCACTTAAACCATACCCGCCCTCATTTTATTGCTTTCACGTCAGGTTTTCTGGAGATAGTTTTGATCCAACAACATGCGCAGTGGTTTGTGTTAAAGGATGGGCCAGCCAAGAGCTCAAAGATGAGGCTGCTAATTGTTCAATAATTCTTTTCAGGGTGGCACAGTTGTGCAGCATTAGAGTTGCAGAATAAAAGTGCCAGAAACACAGGTTTGATCCTGATTTGAAGATTAATTGGCTTCTGTAAATTGTCCCTGGTGTGCAGGATAAAACTAGTTTACAGGGGATCATTGGTTGGTGTGGATTCGCTGGGCCGAAGGGCCTGTTTCCGTACAGAATCTTTTGGAGGAGAGGAACACCCCTGCCCCCTGTCTCCATCAATGATGTTGATGTACAGTTTACCAGGCAGTACAAATATCTTGGAGTGTACCTGGACAGTAAACTGAACTGGTCCAGGAACGCTGAGGCTCTGTACAAGAAGGGACAGAGCCGGCTGTAGTTTTTGAGAAGGCTCCGCTCCATCAATGTCTGCAGTAAGATGCTGCAGTATGGTGGTTGCCAGTGCCATCTTCTTTGCTGTCATGTGTTGGAGCAGCAGGGTGAAGGCCGCGAATGCCAATCTGTTTAACAAACAAAAGAAGGTTGGCTCTGTCCTGGGAGCAGAGGTGGATTCATAGAAGATGGTTTTGGATGGGAGGGTGCTCCTCAAACTGTGGAGCATCTTGGACAATACAGCTCACCACCTCCGTGACACACTATTTCAGTAACAGACTGGTTGCATCAAGATGCAGTACAGAACTCCACAGGAGATCCTTCTTCCCTGTGGCTATCAAACTGTACAACTCCTCCCCCTTCTGTCATGGGGTAGACTGTGACTGACTCCCTCCTTTCCTCTCCCAATCTTTGCACATCCCCAATCCTTTCCACTCATCACTTTAATTTCATGTTTGATGTATTTGTGTGTTATGACTATTGGCAGATCAATTTCCCTCCTAGGATAAATAACGTATCATATCTAAACTAAACTAAATTATTTTCTCCTAATTGGTCACAGCAAACCTCCACTGAATCGCTATTATTATTCAAAGGATTTGTAAGGCAATTTGGCAACTGAAACTAATTTTTAAAATAAAACAGACTTTCATGAGGATGGAATGGTCCATGTCATTAAAAAATGTTATCCATCTAATAGTCACTGTTCCTCCTGTAGGAAACATATTGGAACAACTGATAAGTTCCATTTAAAGCTGTGGGGAGTATGCCACAAAGTACTTATCCATCTATTTCTTATATCCTAGAATTCAGACTGCATAAAGAGTCCAGTCTTTACACCAACAACAGGACGTCATGAACATGGTCTCTTCAATCTGTATCACGCTATGGATGGTGCTAACCATTTGCATGTGCTGGTTATCAAGGAATACGAGATGTCAGTCTACAAGAAATATTGGCCAAACCACATCATGCTAGTCCTACCCAGCATCTTCAATAACTCTGGAGTTGGTATGTCAAAAAGTAATCCTTATGCATTTTTGTTTACTGATGTAGTCATTGCGTTGAAATGCAGCTGATTCAGTCATTTCTAACATAGACGCAAAATGCTGGAGTAACTCAGCGGGACAGGCAGCATCTCTGGAGAGATGTAATGGGTGATGTTTCAGGTTCAGACCCTTCTTCTCATCTGATGTCAGGGGAGTGGGTGGGAGAGAGATAGAATAGAGACGGAGACAGTAAGACTGGTGGGAAAACTGGGAAGGGGGAGGTGATGGAGAGAGAGGGAAAGCAAGGCTACTTGAAGTTAGAGAAGTCATTGTTCATACCGCTGGGGTGTAAGCTACCCAAGCAAAACATGAGGTGCCATCCCTCCAATTTGCGCTGGACCTCATTGACCATCTCAGAATCCACAAAATTAGGGTGTGAATATGTATGGGGCTGCCAAAGAAGGAGGACTGGTGCATGAATTGGGACATTACATAGAGGAGCAAAATATGAACCCAAATAGTTTGTTTTGAGCTGCAAGAATGTATCAGATTCAACCCTCTGATTAGTATTCTTGTTATTTATGCTCTAGGTGCAGCTCACTTTTTGATTAAAGAGCTCTCCTACCATAATTTGGAACTGGAACGTAATCGTCAAGAGGAGCTTGGAACTAAACCTCAAGATGTGTGGCCATTCATTATCATTGCGGATGACTCGTGTGTGATGTGGCACAGCCTCAATACTGAAATCCCAAAGAACTCTTCCAGGTAATTAAAGGCACTTCCACTTCGAATTCCAACTTCATTGCCATTCGAATTTTAAATAGACTTTTTTAGCTAATATTATTTGCTCCGCATTCGTGTAGGAATGTTGGTGTTGTTTGCCTATCCTGCACCCAATTTTCACATAGGACACATTGCTGATTTTGAAGTGTTAATCATTTCTAAAACAAAAAGTAAGCATTCCTTTTCCCATGTAAAGGAGAAAAAGCATTCCTTTTCCCTTATGGAGAGAAGGCAGGTACAGGATACCGAGTTGGATGATCAGCCATGATCATATTGAATGGCGGTGCAGGCTTGAAGGGCCGAATGACCTACTCCTGCACCTATTTTCTATGTTTCTAAAAGTGAAAAATAAATTAAATCTTTGCTTTTCATTACATTGCCTAAAATGATTGCTTCTGTTTTAATTGCTAAATGTGAGTGCAAATTAAATGATGATCCACTCATGCACTGTTTAAATGAAATACTATTGTAACAACTTTAAAGCTTTCAAAAAATCTTCGGAATGTATTATGATTAATTTATTCCAAGCCAGAAATGTATCAACTATATTGCTCTTGGTAGACCTACAAACAGCATTCAAATAACCGATCAGGTAATCTGGTTTTGCCGGGGTATTTGGCCTAACATGTCCTTGCTGACCAAGATTTTCTAAACTAGTCCTATTTGCCTGCATTTAAGTCATATCCTTCCTATCCTGGTACCTATCCAAATGTCTTTTAGATATTGTTATTGTACCTGCTTCAACAGTTTCCTCTGGCAGCTCATTGTGCGGTAAAGTTACCCCTCTGATTCCTATTTAATTATTCCCCTATTACTTGTCCGATACTGTCCAATTCACTTTTACCCGATTATGGACATTGGACTTTGTCTATGTAATTGATACATTACAATGTTGTGAACTATATTCTGCACCAGGTATTTTCCTCTTTACTCCATCTAATTGTACTTGAGATTGGCGTGTTTATATATATGTATGGTATGATCTGATCTGATTGGATAGCATGCAAAACAAAATGTTTCACTGTACTTTGATACACATGCCAATAATAAACCCAAACTGAAGGCCTCTAGTTCTTGATTCCCAAATTATAGCAAAAATACTCTACATTCATTGTATCTATTGTTTTAGTGTTGGAGAAAACACTAGTGGAAATAAACTTTGTTTAAGAAGGAACTGCAGATGCTGGAAAATCGAAGGTACACAAAAATGCTGGAGAAACTCAGCGGGTGAGGCAGCATCAATGGAGCGAAGGAAATTGGTGAAGTTTTGGGTCGGGACTCTTCTTCAGACTGATGTGGGGGGGTGGGGGGGCGGGGAGAAGAAAGGAAGATTTTAAGAAGGAACAGCAGATCCTGGAAAATCAAAGGTAGACAAAAAATGCTGGAAAAATCATTTTCTTCTTCCCACCCCCTCCCCACTCTCACATCAGTCTGAAGAAGGGTCTCGACCCAAAACGTCGCCTTATTCCTTCGCTCCACAGATGCTGCCTCACCCGCTGAGTTTCTCCAGCATTTTTATCTAGCTGAAATTAACTCATGAATGTATATACTTCTTTCTGAGCACCCCATGTTCTTCAAAGAATAAAGTCCTCACCTATATCTCAGTCTCTTAAATCCTGTATCTTGACATACTGTATCCTGTAATTTTGAGAACCATGTAAATCTTTTCTGTATTCTTTCCAAATTAATGACATCTTTCCTTTGGCAGAGTGACCAAAATTTGACACAATACTCCAAGTGCAGCCTCACCAACATCTTGTACATCTACAACATAACATCCTAACTTCTCTCCTCAAAGCTGTTACTGGTAAAGACCAGCTTGACAAAAGCCTTTTTCACCCCCCTGTCCGCCTGTGATTCAACTCCTTCAAGCAGCATGATCAGGAGAGCAACAGTGAGAGCAGGTGGCACTTTGATGTCTGAACAATGACATTTCTGGCAGCAGCACAAGCTTTCAATGCTGCACTGAAGCGTCAGGCTGGATTATAAGCACAAACCTGTGGAATAAAGTTAAAATCTTCAAATCATGTTTAGAAGTGATGGGAAAATAACCTCGGCGGTTGATATTCAAGAACTGGCGAAAACAGGAAGGCAGATTATTATCTAAATGGGGTCAAGTTGGGGAAAAGGGGAAGTACAACGCGATCTGGGGGTCCTTGTTCATCAGTCACTGAAACTAAGCATCCAGGTACAGCAAGCAGTGAATAAAGCGAATGGCATTTTGGCCTTCATAACAAGAGGAGTTGAGTATCGGAGCACAGAGGTCCTTCTGTAGTTGTACAGGGCCCTAGTGAGGCCACACCTGGAGTATTGTTTGCAGTTTTGGTCTCCCAAGGTTGAGGAAGGACATTCTTGCTATTGAGGGAGTGCAGCGTAGGTTCACGAGGTTAATTCCCGGGATGGCGGGACTGTCACATGTTGATAGATGCAGAGGCTGGGCTTATATACTCTGGTATTTAGAAGGATGAGAGGGGATCATTGAACCATATAAGGTTAATAAGGGTTTGGACATGCTAGAGACAGGAAACAGCATGGGGAGTCCGGAACCAGGGGCCACAGTTTAACAATAAGTGGTAAGCCATTTAGAACGGAAATGAGGAAAAACTTTTTCACACAGAGGTTTGTGAATCTGTGGAATTCTCTGCCTCAGAAGGCGCTGGAGGCCAATTCTCTGGATGCTTTCAAGAGAGAGTTAGGTAGAGCTCTTAAAGATAGCGGAGTCAGGGGATATGGGGAGAAGGCAGGAACGGGGTACTGATTGTGGATGATCATCCATGATCACAGTGAATGGCGGTGCTTGCTCAAAGGGCCGAAATGGCCTCCTCCTGCACCTATTGTCTATTGTCAGTAATCTGTGTGGGAAATTCTTATGTTATGAAGGAAACGGGGAAAAGTGGGCTTTAAGCTTCTAAATTAACTACAATGAACTACCAGCTCAAGAAAATTATAGATGTACTCATTTAAATGTACAGAAAAGTGTATATCAGCTAGTGTTTTCGCTGACCTATAGACCAGTCCAGTGTCTATGGTATAACACTGTCCTGCCTGTAGTCAGCTCTGACTGGTTACCCTTATTAACTAAGTTTCATATTTTTTATATCCAGTGTATCTGCTGAACCGAAAGTTGTAGAGCGAAATGTTTCTTTGAAGCACGTCCTCCAGCACATTGAAGTGACTACTCAGATCCCACGCTATGCCCTTTGTGGTTTCCGGAAGTGGTCCAGTAAAGTAAGCAGTCCATACCTTACGGAGCCTTTCTCTCGCTGTCATCTACATGACTTTTTGATGCTGAATGTGGATTTGACTCAAAATGTCCAGTACAATCAGAACCGGTGAGTTGGTTAATGTTGCTTATTTACTCAGTGAGATGCTAACATATATTTTCACCAAAACTTGTATTTCATAATAACATTTTTGACCTCATTAAAATAATTACTTTTGACAATTAATTTGACTTCAAAGTGATAACAATATACTTTAGGTTATAAGCAAATTTAGTTGCATCTGCTTTAAAATTCATCCTCATTTGTTTGCACTAAACTTCTTATTTAGCGATGTTGGCCCATTCTGCTGTCTCCAATGCACCTATTGAAATCAATGGGATGATCCTCGGGTAGATATGCACATCTAAGCTTATCAATTAGTGTAAATAGATCTAGCTGAGAGCGTTACATTCTCGGAAACCATTTCAGAATTCTGTTCCAAAAGCCAGGTATCAGGTATGAAAGCAGATTAGAGTATCCTGGATGTTGTTCGAGGTCAGGAGACTATCTTACACATATGCCTGCTGCTGCTGCAAGAGAAACAGCTCTGACTACGAATAAGTTGTGTGGCATTGGTTTGTGTTTGGCAGCTTCAAGAAGTGACAGACCCTATCCATCAAACAGAATGGAGGGCCATTGACAATGGGGAAATGTACATCTAGCTGCCCATCAATGCAGTGTGAATGTGTCAACCAACAGCATTGCAATTGTTGGCTTGAGTCTGAAATATGACAACATTAATTAGTTAGCTCTGCTCACAAGAAATGTTGCCTGTCATGCTTTAGCAAAACAAAACAAAAGGTGTACTTTGTTTCAGATTTACCTGTGATGATGTGGATTTCAACCTCCGAGTCCACAGTGCCGGTCTTCTTATCTGTCGTTTTAATCGCTTCAGTGTTATGAAGAAACAAATTGCCATTGGCGGACACAGAACATTTCTCATCAAGTCAAAGGTATTCTAAAGGGAATATAACCATTTGATGAATAATTCAAATTCCAATAACGGCAGTAGATCAACCAATACTTTTTCCTGCTTTTTCCTGTTTTTATTTCTAATAGACATAGAAAATAGGTGCAGGAGTAGGCCATTCAGCCCTTCGGGCCTGCACGGCCATTCAATATGATCATGGCTGATCATCCAACTCAGTATCCTGTACCTGCCTTCTCTCCATACCCCCTGATCCCTCTAGCCACATGAGCCACATCTAACTCCCTCTTAAATATAGCCAATGAACTGGCCTCAACTACCCTCTGTGGCAGAGAGTTCCAGAGATTCACCACTCTCTGCGTGAAAAATGTTTTTCTCATCTCGGTTCTAAAGGATTTCCCCTCTATCCTTAAGCTGTGACCCCTTGTCCTGGACTTCCCCAACATCGTGAACAATCTTCCTGCATCTAGCCTGTCCAATCCCTTAAGAATTTTGTAATGAATCAATGGATATACTTTGTGCTCATCTCAGTAAAGATGAAGTACAGTGATGGATGTACAAATCTGCTGGTTAACCTTGACATCAGTCCGGGTGCTTCTTCAGTGTTGCCCTTACATTGAGCATAGGTCCCCCTCTGCCACTGTGTCTGAAATGCTGGTCATTGCAATGTTTTTATTACATTATGAATTTGAACTTTTTTTACATTTCCCAATGGTTGAGATTGAAAATTTCAGAATAGATTAAAAAATTGAATGGATGCTGATTAAGTCCCCTTTTGTTCTACCTTTACTATTTTTTTAATTTAGTGTAGTTTAGAGATACTGCTCTGAAACAGGCCCTTCGTCCCACCGTTTCTGCACTGGCAAACGACTACCCCACACTAATTCTACCCTACTCACTAGGTACAATTTACAGGAGACAATTAACCTCCAAACCTGCATGTCTTTGGAATGTGGGAGGAAACTGGAGTGCACGGAGAAAACTCACGCGGTCACAGAGAAAATATGCAAACTCCGTACAGACAGCAGCCATAGTCAGGATCAAATTCAGATATCTGGTGTTGTAAGGCAACAACTGTACTATTACGCCACTGTGCCACCCAGGAACTTAGAATTTTCTCATTCTGCCTTTTCCTAGCATTCTGAAGGTAGCTAGATGAAATCATTAATTACAAATAAAATGATTACATACCCACATTTTGTCATTACAAGGCTCAACCATCACTGTGCTGGTCTGATTTTTTTTTTAAATACTGTGGAGGCTATGGTAGTATTTGAAGATTGTTAATTTACAGTCAACTAATACAGACTATCGGACTAATATTAGAATGCCTGTCGCCTTTGTGCTACCGTTTAACGAGGTGTAGCACACCTTTATCAATTAAGCAGAGAACCTATGAGCAAAGTTTCAATCTTTCCCCGTATCAACAAAATGAAGGCAGAAAAAATATGACCTATCTTCCTCATTCTTAGGAAATGGGTTTTAGAAATGGGACGGACAAATAATGCAAGCATTTATTGCTTATTCCTATTTTCTATTTAGATGGTTCTGATGATAACCATTTCTCTGGTTGTTTGATAACTGATCAATTTAAAGTCAACTGGGCTGAAGCAATGTAAAGTCAACCACATCTTACATGGATTGTGATCATTTATAGGCAAAGATGCAAGGTTTTATTCCCTGAGTGGTATAAATGGACCAATTGCATAAAACAGACGCACACTTACCCTGGGAGCTTGGCTGAGGCTTATACCTTTCACACCAAATTATATGTGAGCATGATGTCGATCAATCAATTGTTTCAAGCCGAACTGTTGAAGAACTGCTCATCAGGGAAAGTGGCTCAATTCCTCCTCCTTATCCTTGCGTTAACTTTCTATCAAATTTTGAATTAAAAATAAATAGCATCTCTACTCCTTTGTCAGACATTGTATACAATCAGTTCTGCTTCCCATCCCTTATTTTAGTATCTCATTGAATGAGTAGAATGCCGGTCACACTTTCATATCTGTATATCTTATGTACAAGCTCAAAAAAGCTGTCATTTGTTGATTACACTGAATACAATTCTATGTGTTACAGATTCCTGATGTACCTATGTCCATATCTCCATCTCAGTACATCTGTGCTCCAGACAGCAAACATACATTTTTAGCTGCACCAGCCCAGTTACTGCTCGAAAGATATCTGCAACAAACCAGCAACAACCTTTTCCCGTTGTCTATGCAGAACGACAGTCATCCAGTGCTGTCAATAGATTGTTATCTTAACCTGGGACACGAGGTATGGCATCAATATTGTAAATTCTATGCTCCCGCTCTCCCCCTCATTAATAATTACAGTCTTGAGTACTGATATAATTTATTAAACTTCAAAATTAGAATGTGATGTGGTTTCACGTAGTATATCTGCACCATATTAGAGTCAAGGAGTCGCAGGTAATTATATTATCACAAGTAACAGCATATTTCACGTATGTCACTTCCTAGAGCTTTAATTCCAGCTCTTTTACAAGAACTTTCCAGCCTACAATTGAGAGGAATGTTATTGTCTGGCAAGTGAGGGTGGTTGCATCGGGAAAGTAGAACTTATGTCAGCTCCTTCCCCAACCAAATTCTTTCTTCATCTCATCCTTTCTGACCACAATTTATTTCATCAACTTTCCTTTTGACTAGTGTCATGGCATTGCCTGTCAGAAGACTCAGCAAAAGTCAGCATGTTGAAGATTAATGTCGTTGTAGGATAGGAGAGGTTGCCTTATCATGAGATCCTCGCCATGGAGCTATTATCAACACTTATTTTATTTGCTGCACAAGAAACCTTCGTGGCTGTTTGCATCACATTTTGCTCCGTGATCTTAGTGTTCAACATTATTTGAGTGAGGCTGCTTTTATTTCAAACAAATTTTCTACAAGTACCTATTGAATATAAAAATAAATCTGAAACCTGTCTTCTGAAATACATTTGTATGTAGTTTAATTAGGGATACTGGAAGGCCAAACCTAAAAAGTTAATTTGTTCCCCTTATTATGAACTAACTTTGATTAAGACTTCCTCTCTCGTCCAGTCAATTGCTTGCCAAGTAGCGGGATGAGGGGCAAGGTGGTAGACATAGTCCATACGAACCACAACAAGGCTTTTGATAAGATTGCACATGCTAGGTTCCTCTAGATAAATGTAACTGGCTTGATGATAGGAAACAACAGCGGGTGTTAGTGGAAGGTTGGCTTTAGATTTGGAGATCCATGACTAGTATTGTGCCTCAAATGTTAATGCTGGGCCCTTTGTTGTTGTTCATCCAAATCAATGATTTGGTTGAGAATGTACAAGGCATGATTAGTAAGTTTGCAGATGACTCTAAAATAGATGGTATCATAGATTATCTATTTTAACTTTATTAAAGATTACAGCGGGATCTTGATCAGCTGGGTGATTGAACTTTACTGTGCCCTCCATAATGTTTGGGACAAAGACCCATCATTTATTTATTTGCCTCTGTACTCCACAATTTAAGATATGTAATAGAAAAAAATCACATGTGGTTAAACTGCACATTGTCAGATTTTATTAAAGGCCATTTTTATACATTTTTGTTTCACCATGTAGACATTACAGCAATGTTTATACATCGTCCCCCCATTTCGGGGCACCATGATGTTTGGGCCACATGGGTTCACAGGCATTTGTAATTGCTCAGGTGTGTTTAATTGCCTCATTAATGTAGGTATAAGAGAGCTCAGTACATAGTCTTTCCTCCAGTCTTTCCATCACCTTTGGGAACTTTTATTGCTGTTTATCAACATGAGGAGCAAAGTTGTACCAATGTAAGTCAAAGAAGCCATTATGAGACTGAGAAACAAGAATAAAACTGTTAGAGACATCATCCAAACCTTAGGCTTACTAAAATCAACTGTTTGGAACATCTTTAAGAAGAAAGAGAGTACTGGTGAGCTTACTAATCACAAAGGGACTGAGCCAAGGAAGACCTCCACAGCTGATGACAGAAGAATTCTCTCTATAATAAAGAAAAATCCCCAAACACCTGTCCGACAGATCAGAAACACTCTTCGGGAGTCAGGTGCGGATTTGTCAATGACCATTGTCCGCAGAAGACTTCATGAACAGAAGTACAGAGGCTACACTGCAAGATGCAAACCACTGGTTAGACGCAAAAATAGGATGGCCAGGTTACAGTTTGCCAAGAAGTAGTTAAAAGAGCAACCACAGTTCTGGAAAAAAGGTCTTGTGGTCAGATGAGATGAAGATTAACTTGTATCAGAGTAATGGCAAGAGCAAAGTATAGAGGGGAGAAGGAACTGCCCAAGATCCAAAGCATACCACCTCATCTGTGGGGGTGTTATGGCCTGGGCATGAGTGGCTGCTGAAGGTACTGGCTCGCCTATCTTCATTGATAATACTGTGGCGCCACCCGGTGGTTAGGCTGCTTCCTATGGGAACCCTTGGCACACTGGGGTAGTGTCAAGTGACTGGGTAATGGGGAGAAGGAGGTATCACGAGGTTTAGGGATGTACCCTAGTATAAGTATGCAGCCCCAGGTCAACCCTCCCCCCTATCGGCGGTGCCTTGGAGGGTCCGGAAACCCTGCGTCCGCAGGGAGTTCAACTGCGCCGCCTGTCCTGAACGACCCCGGTATGGCAAAATGGTGTTACTACCGCCATCGCTTGGGTCCCACAGCCCGTCAATGCCACCCGCCCTGTTCGTATCCAGGAAATGCAAGGGGCGGCCACCAGTAGTCGCTGCTGCGGTCGGCCTGAAACATCGCTTCCATGCTTGGGGTCGACACACGGGACGACAGTTCCTGGTTGATAGGACGCGGAGGTTAGCGTTTTACCCCCGTCGGGGGTCGACACTCATTCTGGGCCAACATTCAACCCCGGGTCAGCTTACCGCCATTCGCGTGTGTGTTCTCTTTACTTCAACAATAAAGATATCTTTGATTCACCACGCATGGATTGCTTATTCGCCCGCCATAATACAACTGCTGATTGTAGTAGCAAAATGAATTCTGAAGTGTACAGACACACCCTATCTGCTCATGCTCAAACAAATGTCTCAAAACTCATTGGCCGGTGGTTAATTCTACAGCAAGACAATGATCCCAAACATACTGCTAAAGCAACAAAGGAGTTTTTCAAAGCTAAAAAATGGTCAATCCTTGAGTGGCCAAGTCAATCACCCGATCTGAACCCAATTGAGCATGCCTTTTATATGCTGAAGAGAAAATTGAAGGGGATTAGCCCCAAAAACAAGTATAAGATAAAGATGGCTGCAATACAATCTTTGCAGAGCATCACCAAAGAAGCCACCCAGCAACTGGTGATGTCCATGAATCGCAGACTTCAAGCAGTCATTGCATGCAAAGGATATGCAACAAAATATTAAACATGACTACTTTCATTTACATTACATTGCTGTGTCCCAAATATTACGGTGCCCTGAAATGGGGGGACTCCATATAAACACTGCTGTAATTTCTACATGGCGAAACCAAAATGTATAAAAATGGCCTTTATTTAAATCTGACAATGTGCACTTTAACCACATGTGTTTTTTTTCTATTGCAAATCTCAAATTGTGGAGTTCAGAGGCAAATAAATAAATAATGGGTCTTTGTCCCAAACATTATGGAGGGCACTGTGTTTGCCATACCTCAGCACATGGCAAATTTAGATAAGTGTAAGGTGTTGAATTTTGAGAAAGTCAAACCAGGGAGAGACATTCATAGTGAACTGTGGGGATTTGGGGAGTGTTGTAGAACAGAGGGACCTATGAATACCAATACATGATTCCCTGAACGTGGTGTCACAAGTGGACATGGTGGTGGTTCTGGAAAAATCCTTGAGGTTGTTTTCCCTTCTCTTTCAATATAATTTGAAGATTTGAATCCTATTCCACAAGTTTGTGCCTATAATTCAGTCTCGCGATTTAGTGCGGCATTGGGAGCCTGTGCCAGAAATGCCATTGTTCAGATGTTAAAGTGTCATCTGCTCTCACTGTTGCTCTCTGATTCCCACTGCGTGATTCAACTGAGGAGTGGAGTCGCAGGTAGGCGCGGTGGTTGTCAAGCTGGTCTTCATCAGTTACGGCATTGAGTCAGGATGGATGTTGCAGCTGTTTGAGTGTTGATGAATCCGCACTTGGAATATCGAGCTCAGTTTTGCTCACTGTGCTGTAGGGAAGATGCCATTAATCTGGACGGAATGCAGAAAAGATTTACGAGGGTCTGAGTTACAGAGAGCGTTTGGGCAGGTTCTTTGGAGCACAGAAGGAGAGATACTTAGAGATATAGCATGTAAACAAGCCCTATGGCCCACCATGTCCTTGCTGATACTGGTTCACGCTAGTTCTATGTTATCCCACTTTCGCATCCACTCTCTCTTATAAAGTTGTATAAAATCATGAGGAACATAGGATGAATGCACACGGCCTTTTTCCCCATTGCAGGGGAATCAAGAACAAGCGGACATAGGTTTAAGGTGAGAGGAGAAAGATTTAATAGGAATCTGAGGGGTGGTACATATATGGAATGTGCTGCTGGAGGAAGTGGTTGAGGCAGGTACAATAACAACATTCAAAAGGTATTTGGTCAGGTACATGGATAGGAAAGGCTTGAAGGAATATCAGTCAATCGTGGGCAAATGGGATCTTCCATAAGCAGGGGCGGAAATTGCTATCAAAACATGGGGGGGCACAATTTCTTGGTGGCTGCATGCACAGACACACACACTCACTCACGCACACACGCAAGGTTTCGGAGGCTTTGGCCGTGGACACTGTGGACGGTAACATCGGGAGCTGACCTGCTTGGTGACCGACTCCGAACCCCAGCAACAGCAACTTCGTCTGCCCCGAATCGTGGGGCTTGAATTGGCCCGTTCACGGGGCCTTTCATCACCCAGGCACGGCTTAAAACCGGTCGCGGGATCTTCCATCCCCCGGTGGGGGCTTCAACATCAGGGGCCTCGATGCAGCAATTTGACCGCGGGGCGATGGAAGATCCCGTGGCCGATTTTAAGCCGCGGCCAGCGATGAAAGGCCCCGTGAACGGGCCGATTCAAGCTCCGCTCTTTGATCTCCCTCCTCCAATCACCGCGCTCTATCCTCAATCCCACCCCCTACTTCCACTTCTGACCGACACCTCCCTCCTCCAATCATTGCGCTGAATCATCATGCCTAGCCCCCCCCCCCCCCCACACTGCCTGCTGACCGAAGTCTCTCTCTTCCAATCGGCGCCCTCGATCATCAGTCCCACCCCCACTGTCTTGCGGAAAGCGGAGATTTTGAATACATTTTTTTCACCCAAACTTCAAAATTCAAATTACAAACATGGGGGGAATTGTCCCCCACCTCTCAAAATATAGAGGGGACGTGACCCCCTGTTCCTCCCCGGATTTCCGCCCATGCATAGATGAGCATCTAGGTCAACATCGATAAGTTGGGCTGAAAGGCCTAATTCCATGCTATGTGACTCTAACTCTTTGACATGCATCATTTATGTCTCATGATTATTCTGCCAATTGCAACCAGTGTTCAAAATTGTATTAATTCCCAGATGTTAGCTTGTTATTTTCTTCAATTGTGTAATTTAAAAGCATAAATGATTCCTGAAAATCAAATTGCGGTCTCCATATTTGATATTTCAGATTACAGTTTGCTTTGTGAGCTCCCGTCCTCATTCTTTAAATATCAACTGTTCCGGCCTTGCTTTCAGCGGCCTCCTCCTGTATCTCTGTGACTCATTTGTCACAGCGAGTATTTTGAAGAAATTCAATTTTCTGAAAGGTAAGTCGGGGTTTTATTTAACTTTTCACTTTTGATATTTACATTTTTAAAAGGTAATATGGCATTTTTAAAAGGTAATATGGCATCACTTTTTAAATGCATTTGTTTTATTAATCCAGATTCTTGCAATTATATTCCCTTGGGTTTCCAGAATTGATTATCCTGCATTACTTGAATTAATATAATTAATTGAATCGAGCATGAGAATTAATTCCAATGCTACAAAAAACTCTCGAATATAGGTATAGTGGAAAACATATTATGATAATAATATCTGACATTGTCATGTAGGCTTAAGGAAATGTTGTTCCTTAGCATGGGAGTCAGAAGTCTCAAAAACGAACTGCTTTAGCATTGGCAAGGTTAAAGCTGAGCCTGAAAGCTTTCTGCAAAACATGAAAGATTCCAATAGAATTTTGTTTTCTCATACAGTCTAACAAATTTTATGAGAATCATTATTGTTATCAAAGGCTATAATGCTTGGATGCAAATATTTAATTTTCCATTGTTGAAGTTTGATGTTGCCTTGTGTAAAGATAAATTGTAAATATTTGTGATTTCTAAACTAAATTCAGACATATTTAACACCAGTGCCTTTTGTATGAATACAGGCTTGAATAAGGAATAGTTTAACACAATTTTTACTGTAAACATAATTGACTAATATTACTTACGCATCCATCTGTTTAGGTGCCACACTCTGTGTCATTTGTCAAGATCGTAGTTCTCTTCGGCAGACTGTTGTAAGACTGGAGCTGGAGGATGAGTGGCAGTTCAGGTTAAGAGATGAATTCCAGACTGCTAACTCGCAAGAGGATAAGCCACTCTTTTTTCTGACTGGACGACATATCTGAGGAATGAAAATTCCCCGGTAAAACATACACTACAAAAATAAGCACTCCAGAAATAACACAATTTTGTTTTGAGCTATGAACATATTTCAATGTCTAAACCAGTGGGGTTTTTTTTAAAGAAACTAGGTAGAATGGTACCAAATCAAATGTAAATACATCAAGAAAATTCCTGTAGCCATTCATCTATCTTATGCACTGCCTTAAATTTTTTTTTTTAAGAGAATTTTTGAAATGTCTTTACTTGCCTGAATTTGAGACAGATGGTTAACTTCAATATTTGATATACCTTAGACTAAATGATTTTACATTGCATCTGGTTTAAAACATCAAGGCTTGAATCTCAGCTCTGCTGTTCGAAAGGAAATCAGGAAGTGGGCCCTCCTGGCCAGTTACTGTGCTAGTTTGTGGCAAATCTGCACTTTAGGACCACTGAACTGTGAGAAGAAAAATGAGTCACTGAACTCTCAAGTAACACCTCAAGCACTATCAATCCTGATGGATATGGCATAGAGTCGTACGTAGACTAAGAATCATTCCTTCCAATAATTTCATTGCAATGGTGTTGTTCAGTTTTAATTTAGAGATGCAGCATGGAAACAGGCCCTTTGGACAAACCAAGTCTGCGCCGACCAGCGATCACTAGCACTATCCTACACACTAGGGACAATTTTATGATTTTTTTTGTACCAAAGCCGATTAATCTACAAACCCATTTGAATTGTGTGAGGAAACCAGAGCACCCGGAGAAAACCCATGCATCACGGGAAAAACATAGAAACTATGCAGAGAAGTCTCCCGTAGTCAGGATCGAACCTGGGTCTCTGTATGGCAACAGCTCAACCACTATGCCACCATGCAGTTGATGGTTGGAAGTACATTTCCAATTCTATCATTTTAGTTTTATTTCTGCAAGATCTGTGATAATTTCAATTAGATATGAGCAATTTGAATACAAAGCCTGAATTTATAAAAATGTACTGCCTCCTAAATTGTAAGCTTTTTTTTTGTTATAAATGCTACATCCCTCAGACAGTTAGCAACATAAACATGTGGGAATTAACTGAGATCGAGAAGTCATACTAAAAACTGGCAGTCAGTTTTGGTATCTGCTGTTAGAAAACTTTTTTCCATCTTGACAAAATAATGCAGAGATTGGGATATATTTTTAGGCCTAAAAAGTTGAATTATTCCTATTTAAGAAATTGTTGCCCAATTTCTGGAGTGAATTCCTTGATCATGTTGAAGACAACATGAAAACGCTCTTTGTGAGCTTTGTCTGACTGACTGAGGAGTACAATACATTGCTAATAAATAATGAAGCCTATATCTTCCATCATTTGCTGCTTTAGTGTTGTAGCTCATTGCAAGATCATACCTTGGTTTATCCACCTTACTCCTCTGGCAATTTCTCTTCCATTGAGTACCATAGAAACATAGAAAATAGGTGCAGGAGTAGGCCATTCAGCCCTTTGAGCCAGCACCGTCATTCAATATGATCATGGCTGATCATCTAAAATCAGTACCCCGTTCCTGCTTTTCCCCCATATCCCCTGATTCCTTTAGCCTCTAAGTCCAACTCTCTCTTGAAACCATCCAGTGAATGTCTTATTTCATGTTTCCACCTTTTTGTAACCTGACTACCAAATACAAATTCTCACAGAAGTATGTTCATTGCTCTCTTCCATCAGCCTCTGCAAAATCAAACTCAATTCATTTTTCTTGATCCTCTAAAATTAACTGCCCTCCTACCATCCCACAATTTCTCCCTCCACATAAACCCCCATTCATATTTTCATATGTTCACATTGTTCACAAGGCCATCTCAGATCACTTCCTTATATTGCTCTCATCCTTATGCTAATTCTAGGTTTCCTTCAGGACAGAGGAAGCTCCCCAGTTCCTGAACAACTTTACAATTCCAAATGTGTGGCCTTGGGCTGTTCATTGACCATGTGATATCTGATGTTAATGATCTACACAATGAACATGTCAATTCCATCTTTAATTAATTAATCCATATTAAAAAAGTATTAGTCCTCATCACCCTTCATTACCCTATTTGTTCTCACCCACCATTACCACAAGTATAGGCCTCATCTGTACTTCATTAGGTCCAAGGGGATTAGAATTCATTTGTTTTGGTTTAACAAATGGTTTATTCATCCATGCACTTATAGTTCAATCAGGGTCAGGCTGAGGAAGTAGTGGACTAGATTCAAGCTATTAAGGTGGAGGAGTTAAAATAAGACAAGCTTTAGGGGTAGGGATACTATATGGTTTCCTGTCAGTTCCCTCCAACCATCTAGCATCAAAGTAAAACAATATATTCTCATCTGAGGTAATGCCTTGAATTCATTTGATGAGTACCTGGCAGGCAGATAGTTCTTGTTTCCTTTTGTCATAATTTCTCCTAATTCCCAAGTTGACGTGGTAAAGTGACAATTGTTCTATTGTATTCAGATCCCCAGTATATTTCTGCAACATTTGTTATTCATTCTGTTCCATGCTATTTCCCTGCATTTTAACTGCATTCATCTTTGATTCTAAGCCAAAGTATTTAGTGTCAGGCCTTGTGCATAAGAAATTCAGATAATCATCGCAACATTATTTCGTAACATTTCTGTGAAATGTTAATTCAACTTTTGTTTGCCATCACTCTATTAGTTTAGACGACACAATATGACCATTATATCTGAAAGGGAAATATAATAGCTGGCAAATACAAAGAAAATACTTGACTGATGCATTATAACATATTAAAAAATAAAAAAGGCACTATTATTTTGCCTCCTATATGTTCCTTGGCATTTATTAACTGAAATTGGATCACACCTTGCCACTCCAATTACATTTCCCCACCCAACAGTGAGAAATAGTTCTTGTTACTACCAGCTGTGGGGATCCCATTGTATTGTTACTTGATTTAGATTGCTCCTCCAATTTCTTGCTTATTCCTACCCTCTGTCCTGGATTCCTGCTGCCTGGTGCATTTTTCATAAATTTTTGGCAGGTTATTTTGACATTGAGGTAATTGCACAAAACCCAAATTATCGTCATTATTCAGATTATTTGCGTCAAGTGTTACTGGTTAACAGCCTAAATTTAAAATCCCATATCCGATTTTGTTCTCTTGTAGACAGTCCTGTAAAGGACCATCTTGGTAGCTTTGATGTCAACTAAGATTTGATGAGCTAACAGTACAATATGGATATCAAAGGTATGCGTGGTTTCCAAGTGAGCTAAATGCTGGTCTTGTACTCTTCCACAAACTCATAAAACTATATAAAAAAATTACTTCAATATAAAATTACTGCTTGGACCTGTATCAGAAGTAAAGAGTAGCGGCTGGCAAAAGGATTTTTTAATACACTATTATTCCCTGTGGTCACAAAAATATCCAAAATGGCCATTGTGATGAGCCTTTCCTATAAATTAATTTATTTTGTTTGGTACCAACTATATCAGCAAGACAAACATTAGAAATTCCTTAAAGGCAGAAAAAGGTGATACTTGCTTTATGTTTTCAGAAGTACAATCATTCCGTTTTTAAAATCTTTCTAATGTAAATATTTGAAGGCCTTTTCTGACTTCTAGGTTTGACGTCTTTGGGGATTAAAGTCCATATTTCTCACAAAATATTGAATCAGTATTTTTTTTTAATTGTTGGGATGAATCTATTGCAGGACCTTTTTGTAAACATTTCATTTTATCAAATCATTACCTTTTTTACAGAGTGAATTTTCTATTTATAAATATATTTGTTTCCAAGAACAGTGTTAAAGTAATTCCAGCATGAAGGTTTGATTATTTTTTAATTGCTGCTGATGCTACTGATGGGTTTCATATATTAACAAGCAACATGTGTATATATATAACCAAAAAGGTCCTTTAATCATACCTTGTGCTCAAGCAATTTACATTCATGGCACATGTTTGAATATGAGCTGTGATACAGTCATGATTAATGGGGCCTCGTGTCTCACTGCCTTAATATTTGTATAATTTTGTGAAAGTAATTCAATGTGCACAACAGAAAAGAATCACTGCTTTTATTTATGGAATTTTAAGTGTTTAAATGTCGCTTAAGATTTGACAATTTAAAAAAAACATGTTCTCCAGATAATCTGCATTCTTATGAAGAGTGCTGATGCTTTTAACTTGTCTAAACCCAATGTAAATTTAAAGATTGTTGGATAAATCACAACATCTACATGAACATATGAATTGGGTGCATTGGCCCCTCAAGCCTGCTCAGCCATTCAAACAACTCAAATCCACATTGATCTCCGATTGTGGTAACCCTTCATCCTTTTGATTATCAAGTATCTATCAACTTTTGCCCTAAACAATAATCAAAGGCTTCCCTAAAGACCATCAACCCTCAGAAAAATAAAAAAATCTACCACGTTCTGGGTTAAATGTTGAACTGTTCTGAATCCACTCACAACACATCCACAGTCTCTCTCTCCAGCCCTTAGGAGTGCATGTGCTTCAGTAAGACCCCACTGCCTCGTCTAAACTCCACTGTATATTAAGCCTAATCTGGCCACTCTTTTCTAATAAAACAAACCACAATTGGAAGTACTAATCCAGTAAACCCTCTCTGAATTGAAAAGCACTCTATGAAACATGGACATTACTAATTATACGGTATATTATTTATCCTTATTGCCCCCAAACTGATGAGGCAGCAGAGTCCACACACTGGATCTGCAGTCATAAATGGGTGGGGTCAGTAAAGATGAGGATTTCCTTCTTATGAAGGATGTTGGTGAACCAGAAAGAATTTTACTACAATCCAGTAGTTTCATGATTCGTGTTGCTGAAACCAACTTTTGTGTCAAATTCTGGAAGGATTTGATTGCTCGAAGTTAAAATCCCCCTGCTGCCTTGGGAGATTTAAATTCTCCTCTTGGAACCAATGCTCCAGAACTGTTCAGCTAGTACAATAATTTACCCACTATACTAATGTAACAAAAAGCATTGAAAGCCCCTTTGGTTACCATTGGGGTTGCAGGTATTACAGCTGTCTCACAGCTCCAGCAACCTGGCGTTGATTCTGATCTCTGGTGCTGCCCATGTGAAGTTTGCTCACTCTCTGTCACAACATTGGTTTCTCCTTGGCATTCTGGCTTTTTCCTACATCCCACAGACGTGCAGGTTGGTGAGGTATATGGCTGTAATAAATCCACCTTGTATAGATGGCTGTTGGGAAAATCAGGGATTAGTTCAGTTGCATGTGAGGGAAAATGAAGATCAGTGGGGAAATGAGATTTCTGTGGAAGTTGGCATACTGAAAGAGCTGAATAGCCTCCTATTATGAAATTTTGGTCAAAAAAGGCGCATTTAAAAACATTATTTACCTGTGGTAGCAGTTGCACCTGTGGATGCTGCTGCAAATAGCATTTGGTTTAGAGATCTCTCGTGGATACAGTTCCTGAGAGCCAGCATGCAATTCCAGTACGTAGACTCTAGGTAGCAGCAGAGGCACATTTAAACTGTTGGAAGATCACAATGTTCAGTCCAAAGACTGAAGGGGAGGGGGGAATCTTGGATGAGCAAATTCTCAAATAGAAATGTAATTAGATGAACTTTAAAATCACCTCACCTTAAGAGAATAAAACAAGTCCATGTAAAATTTTCTAAAAATGTTCATCCATTAATTTCAGAATGCACAGCCCAGTGACACCCTGCTTGCTCATCTTAATCCTGTATTCTAGTTTATTCCAAGACAGGAAGAGAGATTGGTTGTCAAATTGTACAGTCAACACACACCCCTAGTGAAAGTTCCAATTTTTAATCCACAAACTGATGAGCCTCAATATGACACCTCTTCCTGAAAAGAATAAAGTGCTGGAGCATCTCAGACAACAAGTCTTCTGGCATTCTTCCCTTTATTCCAATCCATCTGAAGGAGGGCTCTGACCGAAGCTTCACGTGTCAATGTTGTCCAGCGATGCTGCCTGACCTGCTGAGTTACTACAGCACCTTGTGTTTTTTTTTGTAATCCAGCATCTGCAATTCCTTGTGTCTACCTGCTTCCTCAAATTAGTGTCCCTAAAGAAAACCCGGTCATTGGTCATTCAATGAAAATTGCTCTCAATGTGCCAACACTAGTCATAAACCTCTGTAGATGTAATACTCGAAGTGAGTATTGTAAATGATGTGAGACTGATGACAATAGATCATTAGATCAAACATAACTTGATCCCTGTTGTACAAGTACAGCATTGGAAGCTGTCAGCCGTCGTGACCTCGTGCAGCATCTGGCTGGCTGCAGGAGGAGGGGAGTGCTGTTATAGCTCTGGTGATGGGGTGGAGTTATTACAGCTAGCAACATGTGGTTAGTGGCTGAACAGCATCAATCTCCATCCTTCCCCTTTTAAATGCAACACACTCGTCAAACATGGGGTGGCATGCACATGTTAAACATATTCCCCATATGTGTCTGGGGGTCGACTCACACGGCCTGAGCGCGTGCGAACCAAACCCGCCCCCCCCCCCATCGATCGAGAAAAGGAGAACGAAGACCAGGAGGCGAGGACGTCCCCGAACCCGTCTGTGGAGACCGAAAGGGGAAGATTTTATGGGTGAGGCCCCGTTGTTAGTGGTAAACGAGAGCCGCGGAGGGGTGGGAGGCATACGGGAGCGAGGGGTGGACGCAGGAGATGGCGACTGGAACTGGAGCGGAGGAGCATATGGACCAGTGGGTGATGGTCGTGGATCTCTCACAGCAAGAAGATGTTGTCTGCTTCTGCGGTAAACAGTTCCATCACAATCAACAATGTACGACCGTGGCTCGTCAGCCGAGTTTATCGCAGTGGCCAAGCGGGAGTGACCAGTCGTGGTGCGAAGGTGGACGACCTGCCCAGGCAGTAGAGGCTGGAGCGGTTTGCTAGAACGGTCATGGGACCGCTTCTGTATGTCTTTCTTCTCTTGGGGTCTCTGGACATTAGCAGGTTTGAGCACTCGGGGGATCAGCTGTTGTTGTGCAATGGGAATCGGAGATCTTGTCAAGCGAGACATCAAGCGTTGAGCCGGTGAGCCCAGGGCACCATCCCGGGCAATGTTCCGGAGATTCAGCAGGTCCAGGTAAATGTCCAAATGTAAAATATACGTGCACGCTCCATCAAGTGCTTTGTGCTTCTGACGGGGCGTTCAGCGAGTCCGTTGCTCTGTGGATACTCTGGACTGCTTGTGATGTGCTGAAAGTTCCATCGATCAGCAAAAAGCTTGAACGTGTGGCTGCTGAACTGGGGGCCATTTTCGGTTTGCAGGCTTACCGGAGTCCCATAGGCAGAGCAGTGTTGTTTCATCTTCCGTATGACAGACTCGGACGTGAGGGAGTGTAGCTGGTCGATCTCGAACCAATTGGAGAAAGAGTCGACGAGAACGAGATAGTGTTTGCCGCACCACTCAAAGATGTCTGCCGCCAGCGACGTCCAGGGCAGTGCTGGCGGGGGTTGTTGTAGGAGGCTGTTGCAGGCGGGGCATGAGGCTACGCGATCCTGGATGTATTTTGCAATCCCCGGCCAGTAAAAGAGATCGCGGGCACGAGTGAGCGTGGCGTCAGCTCCGGGGTGGCCGCTGTGTGCCTCCGTGAAGTACTCGTCTCTTAGCGACGAGGGCACCACCACTTTGTGGCCCTTGACGACGACACCGTCTTGCACAACCAGTTCGTCACGGAAGAGGAAGAACGGCTGCATCGCCATGGGCATGTTGGATATCTTGTCAGGCCACCCTGTCTTGATAACGGACGATAGGACTTGAAGTGTTTCATCGGCGGCAGTGTGTGTAGCCAGGGTGCGTAGCTGTCTGCTGGAGACGAAGTTGACCGAGGACCGTGAAGCTTTCTCGCTCGTGTGGGTGTTGTTTGCAGGAGGCCCGTGGGGCCCGAGAGAGGGCAACGGCAAGGTGCATGTCTTTGCCCTTCTTGTAAGTAATCGTGAAGTCATAACCCTGCAATTGCAGCATCATGCGTTGAAGGCGAGCGGGAGCGGCATGAATGGGCTTATCATGATCCCACTTCTACACCATGTAAATGATGTGAGACTGATGACAATAGATCATTAGATCAAACATAACTATAATCACTGTTGTACAAGCACAGCATTGGAAGCTGTCAGCCGTCGGGACCTCGTGCAGCATTTGGCTGACTGCAGGAGGAGGGGAGTGCTGTTATAGCTCTGGTGATGGGGTGGAGTTAGTAAAGCTAGCAACATGTGGTTAGTGGCTGAACAGCATCAATCTACAAGTATTGTGCCGTGTTCTCCTCTGCCTCAATTCCTCCCCATTGGCTACAAATTATTGCCCCCATCACCAGACCCTCATCTCTCTACTGTACATTTGACTCACTCCACCTTTCGCAACAGGCATTATATCCCATTCCCAACCTGTTCCAGTTATCCATTTGTTTAAGAAAGAACTGCAGATGCTGGAAAAATCAACGGTAGACTAAAATGCTGGAGAAACTCAGCGTGTGAGGCAGCATCTATGGAGCAAAGGAATAGGTGACTTTTCGGGTCGAGACCCTTCTTCAGACTGATGTTATCCATTTGTTCACTTCATTTTCCTCGCACCTCTTCTGACTCATTTCCTCTGACTTCCAGCACCTTTTCTATCCTTCCCATTTATCCCGACCCACATCCTTCTCCCATCACTGTCCTGTCCCCTTTCCCTCTACTCCCCATCGTCCTTCTTTGTACCTCTGCCTCCCCCCATTCCCTCTTGACCTTCCCCACCAAAGTTCCACATCCTACATCATTTAACTTTCCTTCTTCATCTTTGCACACACTTTCCATTCACATTTATCCCCATTGGTTCTTTTCATTCCTCCATCTATACTTCCGCTGCCCACAATCCAAAGAAGGCCTCTGTCCTCCAACATTGATTTGTGCTCTGGACTTTCCGTGTACTCTCCATGCACCAATTTAGCACACTATTCTCCACATATTCTTGATATATACCAGGATAATTTTATTCCCGATTGCAAGTAGTATTCTATTACTTTACAAGATAACTTGATTTCTAAATATTATTAAGAGTCATGTACATAGATGTATTTGCAAATTTTCATTGTTGCTTTCATATTTTATTGAACTATAGCAAAGTACAAAATCGAAAGCCTATAAATACTACAATTTGAACAAACTATCAATGGATAACTCACCATAGAATTGAAAACAGCTTGGTTAAATTATTTTGTTGTAATATTACTTTCTCATCTGACTATAATAGATTCTGATGTGAAATACAGCTAATAAATTAAATAAATTAGATTATTATTCTGCATCATCACAGTGATGAGTTTCCAGCATCACAGTGCACATCATGGGACTCTGTTGATGACTTCAATCCTATCTACTATTCTTTCCAGTCTCATTATTACATTTCAATCACTGATTTAAGACTGTAAACAAATTCCACAGCTGGACTCCGATTTGGAGATAATCATAATCATAATTTATTCGCCAAGTATGTTTTGCAACATATGAGGAATTTAGTTTGCCATCCAGTCATACCAAAAGAGCAACAAGACACACAACTACACAAAAATTTGACATAAACATCCACCACAGCGGCACCTTCCCATTCCCCGCCGTGATGGAAGGCAATAAAGTCTTATCTTCTTTCCTCCAATTGCCCCGAACCATCCACAGTCGGGGCGATCAAAACACCCATGATCGGGGCAGTTGAAGCTCCCACGGCTTGGAGCTCCCGAAGCCAGTCTCTAACCAGAGACAGCGAGCTCCACGATGTTAAAGTCCGTGGGTTGCCGCAGTTGGAGCTCCGAGATCAATCCCTGGCTAAGGGATCGCGAGCTCCATGACGTTAAGTCCACAGGCTCTCATGGTTGGATCTCCCAAGGTCCCAGCAATAGGCCGCTAGCTCCACGATATTAGGCCGCAGTGCGGACGGAGATACGACAGAAAAAGTCGCATCTTCGTTGAGGAAAGAGATAAAAAAAGTTTCCCCCACCTCCCCCCACATAACACAAAACTAAAAATAAACTAAAACATACATTTTACAACAAACTAAAAACATGAAGGAAAAAGATAGACCGATAGACCGTCGGCAAGGCAGCCATCGTACGGCACCCCCTGTTTTCTCATTACTAACCTCATGGAAAATAATGTGCAAATTTGTTGTGTTTAGACTTACAGGTTTTTTTGTGCTAGCGTGTACTTCTACATTTGACACTGGAATTGAAATATTTGTGATACTGTTATATTGTACTTTCATTGCCAATTTTCTCTGCTTCAGTGCAGGAATTTCAAAATGTACTCCTATTATAAAATACAAAATGTTTAACAAAGTAGGAAACTGTATATTTAGTAATTCCAAAATATATTCCTGAAATACAGGTATATGAAAATATAAATGTTAATTTTCAGCCACACAATATTTACAAACTGGTAAACTAAAGTTACATTATTTAAGTAAAAGTTGAAAAATTCTGATAACTTTTAAGTGATAAGACGAAGTTTTTTTTACATACAGAATCATACTGTAAAAATGAAGCTATTTAACTTATCTCATCCTTCTGACATTGAAAAAGCTTTACAATTTCCCTTGTTCTTCCCTCTCATCCCTGCAAAGTTTCCCAAGTTTGTATCCAATTCCCCAATGGAAGTCAGTTGAATCTAAAGTGTACAGCAAGGTATGTTTTGCCTTCCAAAAACTCATCAAATATGGCCATTCCACATCAAAGTTGCCATGTTCATTAAATAATTGAATAAATATTTAAATGATATAGAAATAAAATATTAGAATAATTGTACTTTCTAGTCATTACTTATTTGTAGATATGTGGTTAAAATGATAGTCAACTCCTAGCTGTAAATGCCTTTTCTAAAATATATTGCAACTTTGAAATATATGGTATATCTTTAAAGTGGCAAACTGATATTTTTTTCACCAGTAAGCCGTCATATTTTCAGCTTAATAACAAATGCTAGTAGACAACTGTACCATGAAAACTAAACCAAGTCATTCCGTTTGAAAGTGATTTGGTTTGCTCTTGTTTATGCACATGTAACAAGTAGAAAAGCTGTTCTCCAGAGCATGTCAGGATTGTTTTTATAATCTACCTTGGCCCTACAAATGATCGTAGAAAGACGTTTTCTGCAAATGTACGTAATAAGAATGTGAAATGACGCAAGAGAAACTCATCATATCTTTGGAAAATTCTCTATTTTCACGTAATGGACGAAAGCTTGAAATTCCTTTTATTATGTTTACAGTTTCCAGCTCTGGGTATGTGTAAAAGTCCATATGTTGTATTTTGAAAACTTAAGTGTGCACACAAAGTGTATTGTTTGTAATTAATATTTCTGAAAATTAGTTGTCAATGAATAAAATTGTATTGTTTTCCCATGATTATTCTTTGGTTTCTCAAAACACATACAAAAAATATTTGGAAAAATGCTGCAAAATTCACCTTCCTTGAACTTTCTGGAGAATTCTACTGACATTTCAGTTTTCAGCTTCATTAAAAAATGATCATAGAACAAAAATGAGGAGTTTTAGTACCAACTGAAAATTATTCTTGTATTTTAAAACCATTTTTGTGTTTTGATCTATAAATTTGCATTATGTCAATGTTTTCTGCCTGTTTGGTTGACATCTCGTGTGATTGGCACAATGAAAACACAAAAGTTAACGAGATTGTCAGAAATTACAATAACAGCCCTCAAAAAAATGAAGAACTCAAAAATGGGTAAATTACTGTTTGATATTGTCAACTGACAATTATAATAAACTGTAGTGTACATTCCCTGAACTTCTTCATAACTATTACCATTTAACTATAAATATGGCATTTATTTGCCTGCTTTGAAAAAGAACATGTGCTCAACTTAATTATGAACTAATTTGAAATATAATTCTTTGAGATCACAATATATTTTAAAACGCCTTTTCCCAAAAAAAATGTAATTACTACTGATTTAAAAATCAGTGGCCAGGTGTTATAGACCTGTACAGGAAGGTAGACGCTCCCGCCCCCACGAGTCTCGGGCAGATGGGGCTCATCAGCCTGGGAAGGCAGTCCATCTGGGAGAGGGAAAACACTGATTTAAAACCTCCACTGCCTTGTGGCCATATCCAGTCATGGAAAAGGCTCCTAGAGTAAACGTCAAGAAAATCTGGAGTGGGAGCCCCAAAGGCAGTTTGTCGTTGTCTACAACCTCGCACTGGCAGCTCCTGCGACAGCGCTGGTGCCAAGCTGTAATGGCCCTGCTGTTCCTTTGGATCGATCAGCGACGTGGAGAGGGGGGACGTGCTGCATGGGCAACAGCCTGTCCTCCATATGACATCGCCCAGGCTTGCATCCGACCACACATCACCTGCAAACTAGGATGCATCACCCATAGTCAGTCATGACCGAGGGGGGCCTACTACTAAACAACAAACGATTCATTATTATTTGGAAAAATGCACCAAGAATATAGATTAATAGAATGCACTTCTTCTTTCGTGTGGCGTACACAGCCTAAAGTTGTTGGACAACTTGTTCTATTTGATCTTCCGTTTGTCCACGTCGAGTTGATTGCATTAGTCAAAACAGGGCGGACCACGTGAAGGTTGCAATCTTCCACCCCATAGAATGCACTATAAAATGTTATCAAATCATAGCAATAACTAACAATGTATTATGATGGCTTTTGGCGACAAATTATTGAGTACTTCAATGTAATCTTTGGTAACTCTACTTCTTGGCTCAACCAGTAAAGGAAAAGGCCATCCTACAAGCGGTAGAGCTGCTGCCTTACAGCCCCAGAGACTCGGGTTCGATCCTGACTATGGGTGCTGCCTGCATAGAGTTTGTACGTTCTGCCCGTGGCCACATAGATTTTCTCCGAGAGCTCTTGTTTCCTCCCACACTCCAAAGACATATAGGTTTGTAGGCTATTGGCTTGGTATTGTAAATTGTCCCTAGTGTGTGCAGGATAGTGTAAGTGTGTGGAGATCGCTGGTCGGTGGGCCGAAGGGCTTGTTCCCGGGCTATTTCTCTAAACTATTAAACTAAACTGCTGCCAGGCAAGGTTGGAGGCCATCTGCTCTTGTAGCAACAGCTGGACTGATTGCATGGCTTCTTAACACTGCTGCATTTCTGAAAATAGATGGGGGTATTAATAGCAAGCATGTGCTATCCTTTGTCAATAAATGACCTTGCATGATTTTGGTAGGTAACGTTACAACAATTTTATGCGTGGAAGCCCTTTGAAGATGTGAAAACGCCATTTACGTTCATTGAAAGATGAAGCTGGCATATTCAGCTCCCCACGACAAATTTTGTTTGGCGGGTCAATGAAGTTTAAGAAAATACCACACCATGTAAAATAATGTTGTTGAGCAATTAAAGAGAGCAAAGGCTCTATATGAAATGAATCAGTAATTAAGGAGAAGGATTAACAGGTCAAAGCCTGACAGATTAAATTACTCACAAGCCACTATTGCAGAGCGGAACACATTAACCTGGCATTTAACAGCAGAATAATATGGTTTAATTCCTCCTTCAGTCCACAGGAAAGTAATCTGCTTATTAAACATTATCTGCAAACCACTGGTGACCATCAGCCCACTATAATTCCCAAAGCTTTGCAAACTATTCCATTATTACTGTTTCTGCGTCCTTTAGTTTAGTTTAATTTAGAGGTACAGTGCGGAAACAAGCCCATCAGCCCACCCAGTCCGTAGCGACCAGCGATCTCCGCACACTACTACTATCCTACACACACTAGGGACAATATAAAATTATACTAAGCCAATTAACCTACTAACCTGTACGTCTTTGGAGTGTGAGAGGAAACCGAAGATCTCAGAGAAAACCCACGCGGTCATGGGGAGAACGTACAAACTGTACAGACAGCACCCATAGTCGGAATTGAACCTGGGACTTTGGCGGCAACTCTACAACTGTGCCACCCAATTATGCCTCATGCCTCAATTATTATTTTTCCTACATAAATTATTATTTTCTTTCCTTCATCAGTCCCTATTCACTAATACCGATCATGGTGACATTTGCCACCTTAACCATTATTCAGTTAAAAGCCTTTTTGGAACAAGGGAGTCAGAGTTTCTATAGTTACTGCCTTTATTGGAAAAAGTGTGGTCCAGTCGTCCAACCAGTCTTCATCCCACTCACTGACAATCTGGATTTTTTCCATTAAACATTTCCTTGAATTCCACACTGCGACAAAATTTAAAGAGATCTTGGTTATCACCCATCTTTTCGCAGCACGTTCATTTTGTCCAGTTCCCTCAAGTCAGAAACCTTAATCCTTCTATGATAGAGATAATGATGCTCTCTATCAAGTCTCGATGCTGTGAATTATAAAAAATAAAACACCCGAATTTTGCACTAGTGGTCAGTGATGAAATTTAGGTCTCACCGTTCATCGAAGGTACAACGTTGGCAGTGATGTGTGTGCACATTTTTAAAATCTTAACGTTTTTTCAGGTGAAACGTAAGACTGTGGCTCTGTCTGCCATGTATTCAAAGCAGATCAGAACTGTCAACTGACACTCCATCCTTAACCTTCCCAGCACAGAATATTATTTATTGCTCAGTCATTTCCTGTGTGCGGAACTCTTATGTAAAATTACTGTAATGTTTCCACGAATGACAACTGTAACAGTATGCATTTGGATTTCAAGGAAAAACATTGTATACAATTTGCAAAATTAATCTCTTTGAAATGTGCAGGAGTCTCATTTTATTTATTTATTTATTTATTTAATTCTTTATTTCGAACAGAATAAAAGAATAAAAAGCAAGTGTGAAACAGCATACAAAAAACAAAACAAGAATATTTATAAAGTGTCATAAACAATATCTATAAATAAATGAAATCGTATGTGTCTGAAAAGGAGCAGGAAGAAGCCAAAGCTTATTAATTCCCACCCCTGATTCAACTGCTTATAATTATCTTATACAAATTTAGCAGCTATATATACACCACCAATTATTTACATTTATACACTCTCTGTCCATTAACTGAATTGCAGAGACATACGTACTAAATCCAGTGTGGGCAATTTTGTATTTTCCTTTTTAACAGCCCAAATACAAAATTGTGTAGCATTTTCAACAGAGAAATATCTAAGTTGGTACAGACTACTTGTGCAAGTTAGTGTGTTTCCTTGTTATAATTCAGAGAACTGAGTGTTTTACATATGTTTTCATAATAAATCACAATACTGCATCTCAAGTCATATTTAGACCGGTCTGCCTTCTCCAAAGTAAGGCAGCGGATTTCCTTCCTTAAGGACATCAGTTAATGAGATTGGTTTCTAGAACAATCCAGCTATTTGAGAGTTCTGCTTTTTAATTAACTAATTGAATTCCACAGTTTCTACAGGTGTAATTGGAACTCTCCATTGACTAAGGTGTCTGGGTTGCTTGTTAATTGCAAAAACACCAGTGCACCATTGCCCCTTCTTCAAGCAAGATCCCTTAATTTGTATTTTAATTAAGGTGTGCATAGTTGGGAGAGAAGTAGCAATTTAAATGTGACTTCCTCATTAGGAGCTAGTATACTTGGTTTACTGATGGTGTTGGGTGTGATGCAATGTACAGAGCATATTGCAATAAAACCAGCAGGAAATGCTTCCTCTTCAGATGAGCCATCTCTGGTCTTGATGTGGTAATTGCAGCCACTGATGGATAATTCACTTTGAAACTGGCATCTGCCCAGTTAAATTACAACAGATCTAAGTGTCACTGCTGGAACAAGTATTGCAGCTGTGTTGAAGTTCACCAACAGCAGACGTGCTCAGGTAAGTGTTCCATTATTTTATTTCAAATTATTCAGTTGCCATAGTATAATTGTGGCTGTAATTACAGAAATTATTTGTGGTTCATCTGTCAACATTCTATCACTTTGCAAAAAGTTATCAGCTGTAATTCTAATTTCTGCACCAAGGTTCTACATAGAAACGTAGAAAATAGTTGCAGGAGTAGGCCATTCGGCCCTTCGAGCCTGCACCGCCATTCAATATGATCATGGCTCATCATCCAACTCCGTATCCCGTACCTGCCTTCTCTCCATACCCCCTGATCCCTTTAGCCACAAGAGCCGCATCTAACTCCCTCTTAAATATAGCCAATGAACTGGACTCAACTACCTTCTGTGGCGGATAGTTCCAGAGATTCACCACTCACCTGTGTGAAAATGTTTTTCTCATCGCTGTCCTAAAAGATTTCCCCCTTATCCTTAAATTTCCCCTTTATCCATAGTTCAGCCTAGACATTAACCAAAAATATTGTACATTTAATTCTTGACTTGCCATCTTCTTGCTGCACAGTGTCAGCCTCCTCAAATGCGTGGGGCTTTGCAGTTAGCGCACACTCGAGACCCCTGGTCAGAACCGTGTACTTGAGCAATTGGTCATACAACTGAACATTGGTGGAGATGGGCCATGCAGCCTCTTGTGTCTGCTCCATCAATCAATAAGGTCAGTTCCATTTGCCTGCCTTTTCTTGCATACCCTTTGATAGACTCGCACAACTGAATACAAAGTGCTTTCAGCTTTACATTTGTAGAAAAGACCTGAATCCATGTGTTTTTGTGATGAGCTATACAGTTGGAAAGCGTACAGAGATGTAGACTGTTCGTGCTGTAATGTATATTGCTGTGGAATTTGACACTGCAGAGTAGAATGTCAGCAAGTGAAAACAAATGGAGACGGGTTGCTTCATCACATGCTTAGAAATACATTTGGTATGCATGTTTCAGCTTTATCAGAGAGTGTGCTGCCTTGAATTGAAAACACTAGATACAGTTGGAAAAGTATAATGTGTGATCAGGCGCCAAGAGAAAATTGTGAGCAAGGTTACCTGGTCTCTGCAGCTTTTTTGAGGGAGAAGTTGATCAAGCTACCTGGATAAAATTGAGGAACTCCCAATTTTCACAAATGTCACTAAATCTACATGCCATGTAACAGGTGGTAACTCCATTTTTTAAGTCATTAAAATAGATCATGTGGAGGGATTGGTTATTTATTTCTATCAAGAGCTTATGGACCAATTTTACAAACTGGCAGTACCTGTCACTTTTGGCTGCTAATTTGTTAATTACCCATATAGAGGAGCAGTATGTTACAGGTTTGGAAGGTTGAATACAGAGCTGTGGCCTATGACCAACAGCCTGACGTATGTATTTTTAGTGTCCAAGTGGTTCAGTGGAGAGCCAGTGGGATCATATCCTCCATTGACCTGTTGTGGCAGTAGGCAAACTGTAATGGGTCCAGGTTCTTGCCGAGGTCGGAGTTGATGTGCGCCTTAATCAACCTCTCAAAGCACTTTATCTCTGTGGATGTTTGTGTCACTGGTCGATAGTCATTGAGGCACGTCACTTTACTCTTCTTGCGTGCTGGTGTTATTAATGCCCTCTTAAAGCAAGCAGAGATCTCAGAACTGTAATGAAATGGTGAAGATGTCTGCAAAAACTCCAGCCTGTGCAGGTTTTGACAATGTGACCAGGTATAACATCAGGTCAAGGTGCATTCTGAGGGTTCACCCTCGTGAAGGATCTTTTGGCTCTGGCCATGGTGACTGAGATCGCAATACCATTGGGGGCTATAGGGACATGAGAAGGCACACCAGTGTTCTCCCTATCAAAGCAACGTGAGTGTTAGGGGGAAATAGATCAGACTGGCATAAATATACTGGGTCCTTAACCTTACTGGTTTTCAATGAGAAAGATTATGGCTAAGAGATGAAAACAGAATCTGGTATATTAAGGATTGGATATAGAATATAAAGTTTCAATTATCAAGGTTATACATGCAGAAACTCGCCACAAATTTGAGGTTTTGAATGGATGGAATATTAATAATGTTTTTGACATCCACCCCCACTTAAAGTGTGAACATCCTTGGCTAACACGCCCCACATGTCAGGATGTTGCAGAGATAGTGTTTTTGCATGACAGAATTGGCAATACTGGTGGACGTGGGCAAGGGACCAGGCATCCCCGCACACACATTCAACCAGAAAGTTTCTGATGTGTTTCAGGAATCTTTTCCACAGCTCCAGCATCAATGACAACAAAATGGTGTGTAGCTCGTGCAGTGGTGCTCGAAATTGATATCATCCCTGTTTCCTCCCAAATACCTATTCCCTATACCTACAGGTGTGGGTGTTAGTATCAGCACTTCACTGAAGTACTGTGCAGCTCCCTAATGGCAACAAACAAGTACTTTATGATGTCTTGATAAACTATTGTTTCAGTTAAAGATTCTTCAGCACTCAGTCATTTAGTGTATGCATGCTTGCTAGGTCTACATATTGGTTTCTGCAAACATTGCATGATAAATTCTTCCCCAATATTTCATGGGAAGTAAAGTTAATGCCAAAAGCATTTTGCAGTCGTATCTAAAACCCAGGGCAGATTTTAAACTTTCATTCTGCTAATTGACAAACACGGGCCCACATTTAACCCTTGACCCCACTGTCAGTAATCTGCACATCCTGAATCTGAGTAGCTGCAATACACCAGCTCCTAGCACGTGTGCATTGAAAACACAACATCATCGCAGAAAGGTTGAATGTTTCTGTTCGTTTCTCGTCTCCCTGTCATGGTGTATCTGATTATATCAATTGGCGTAGATAAAAAATGCTGGAGAAACTCAGCGGGTGAGACAGCGCGATAAGCGTGATAAATTGAAAGGAGTCAGTGGCCCTTTTTCTAAAGCTTTCATGTGAAGGATAGTGAAGATACTGGGTTAGAATATTATATTATTAACACAGACAAAAGAGGTAATTTCAATTGATATGTACGGAAGAGATCTTGGATCAATCACTATGATCTTGTTCACAAATATCTTTCATAGAAACATAGACAATAGGTGCAGGAGTAGGCCATTCGGCCCTTCGAGCCTGCACCGCCATTCAATATGATCATGGCTGATCATCCAACTCAGTATCCTGTACCTGCCTTCTCTCCATACCCCCTCATCCCTTTAGCCACAAGGGCCACATCTAACTTCCTCTTAAATATAGCCAATGAACTGGCCTCAACTACCTTCTGCGGCAGAGAATTCCACAGATTCACCACTCTCTGTGTGAAAAAAGTTTTCCTCATCTCCGTCCTAAAAGATTTCCCCCTTATCCTTAAACTGTAACCCCTTGTTCTGGACTTCCCCAACATCGGGAACAATCTTCCTGCATCTAGCCTGTCCAACCCCTTAAGAAATTTGTAAGTTTCTATAAGATCCCCCCTCAATCTTCTAAATTCTAGCGAGTACAAACCGAGTCTATCCAGTCTTTCTTCATATGAAAGTCCTGACATCCCAGGAATCAGTCTGGTGAACCTTCTCTGTACTCCCTCTATGGCAAGAATGTCTTTCCTCAGATTTCTAGACCAAAACTGTATGCAATACTCCAGGTGTGGTCTCACCAAGACCCTGTACAACTGCAGTAGAACCTCCCTGCTCCTATACTCAAATCATTTTGCTATGAATGCTAACATACCATTCGCCTTTTTTCTGACAATTTTTCAATTTGTCAGAAAGGTTGCCTATCTTGAATTTTTTTTAAATTAGAATATTCTCAATGTTTTAAAATTGTGGGGAGGTAAAAATCGCACTTGTGGGAGTACTGCACTGTGCAACGCAAATGTGGTGCTGCTGGAACTATAACGGACAACAACAGATCAATGAGACAACAGGCAGAAGGACACTAAATGGATTCTGAGTCAATGTTGAACATCGCTCATCATCGCCCAAAGTAAAAGAGCAGCCCCTTGCTGGAATCAATTTGCAGAGACACTGCAGCCTGGAAACTGCTTTCAAATGGTGTTACTACGGCATTATGTGCCACCTTGTGTTGTTGGTCGAAGTCCCATGAAGATTGCACAATTCAATTGCCAAATTCCAAGAAAAATTATTGTTGTTTAGTTGTGTATTGTCTGTTTCAGCACTTTTCTGATTTATTGCAAGAACTCGTAACCTCTTGATCTTTGCTTAGCAGCTATAATCGTAGCATCTGACGTAAAAGGGTCTTAATCTGCATGACGCTCTTCCAGCTAATGGAGGGGGATACTGCATAAAGTCTGGATGCTGCAATGATAAGGGGTTATTGGGGGCTGGGTCAAGTCACTTTTATTTCTATATCACATTGCATGCATACACTAAATGACTGAGTGCATGCATGATTTGGTATTTTGGTGAGGGTAAGGCATAAGTTGACTCAAAATTACCATTTCAAGGATTTTTGAAAGGAAAGGCAGTTTTGAAATGGGTCTGTTGTTGCTTGACAAGGTGGGGTCGAGGTTAGGTTTTTTCAGGAGGGGCTGGACCACCGCATGCTTGAAGCAGGTAGGTACAATGCCAGTGGCCAGAGAACTGTTGAAGATGGCGAGGATGCTGGGACCGGCTATTGCAATGACATCCTTCAGAAGGGCAGAGGGGACAACGTCGAGGGGGCAGGTAGTAGGTTTCATGGTGGTGACCAGTTTTACAAGGGAGGGTAGAGTAACGGGTTGGAAACAGTCTAATTTTGAAGAACAGACCAATGAGACAGCCAGGTCACGGATGGGAGGGGAAATATTCGATCTGATGTTCTTAACTTTGCTGGTGAAAAATGTAGTAAATTCCTCGCACTTAGCAGGGGACCCAGTTAAGCTGGTGCTGGGGGCAGGACATATGATAGAGGTGATGGTACTAAAAAGGACCTTGGAGTTATGAGCGTTTTTGGAAATAAGGGTGGAAAAGTATTTTGTTCTTGCAGATTTTACTGCTTCCTGGTATTTGTGAAGATTGTTTTTCAGAAGTTCAAGGGAAATTTGAAGATTATCAGATTTGTACTTCCATTCTGATTTTCTGCATCTCTTAGGGCTCTGGTGTTATCATTGAGCCACAGCCAGCCTTTAGGCTTAGGTTTTTTCATTTTATGAGGAGCAACAGAATCCAGGATGGAAGAGCAAGTATTATTGAATTAAGAAATGAGGTCGTCGGTGCTGAGATGGAGGGGAGACGCCTCGATGGTGCAGATGTCGGGGGCGGCTATGAGAGCCTCAGAGAACTTACTGGCTGTCGTGGAGTTAACATAGTGGGAGTAGCGAGCAGGGAGATGGGATTTTGATGGAGAGAAAGGCAGAGATGCATCGAATACAATTGCACTATGATCAGACAGACAGGCATCAATAATTTATGTATTACAAATTGGGAGACTGGACGAAAGCACTAGGTCTAGTGTATGGCCAAGCTTGTGTGGGGGGTCCAGTGGTGAGTAGAGTCAGATTGAAGGACTCAACCAGGTTCTTAAATTCACTCACAAGAGGCTTTGTGGGACAGCAGACATGAATGTTAAAGTCACCAAGAATCAGGACCCGGTCAAATTTGGGCAACAAGCTAGCAATAAGATCACCAAATTGTGAGATAAAGTCCTTGTGTGTTTGTAGTGGGCGATACACAAGAACTATTAAAAGTGTACAGATTAGACCAACTATGATTAGTTGATGTTCAAAACTGGAGAAGTGATCAGTGTTCAGAAGGTGGCAATTGAAATGCTTCTTAAACTCTAACTGTGTGACCCCTGCTCTTCCCCACCCACACCACAGCCCTCTCACCCCCCCACCCCCCTGACCACCCACCACCCCCCCCACCACACATCGCCTCGTCCCCAGTCCACCCACCTGCCTTCCTCCGGCCCCAACCCCAATCCCTGTCGGGTGTTCACCATCCCCCCCCCCTGACCTCCCCCTCTCCAACACCGAACGGTCTGTCCTCAACAGAGGTCTTACCTTTGTCCCCCTCCATCCCCACCTCAATGAATTCCGCGCCCACCACGACTTGGAGCGCTTCTACCGTCGCCTCCGCCTCACAGCGTACTTCCATAGGAAGGAGTCCTCGCCCCCCAATGATGACCCCTTTTCCCGTCTCCAACGCACCCCATCCTCGTGGAACCCCCCTCGTGGCCAATTTCCGGCTTTAGAACTTTTCATCAATAACTGCCGTCGCGACATCAACCGCCTCAACTTCTCCACTCCGCTGTCTCACTCCAATCTCTCACCACATGAACGTTCTGCCATCGACTCACTCCGCAACGACCCAGATTGGGTTATCAAACCCGCTGACAAGGGAGGTGCCGTGGTAGTCTGGCGCGCCGATCTCTACAAAGCTGAGGCCACGCGCCAACTCTCGGACACCTCCTCCTACTTACCCCTGGACCATGACCCCACTGACGAGCACCAGGCCACCATCTCCAGCACCCTCACCGACTTCATCAACTCCAATGCCCTACCTGACCGAGCCTCCAACCTCATCGTTCCCCAGCCCCGCACAGCCCGATTTTACCTTCTCCCTAAAATCCACTAACCTGACTGTCCCGGAAGACCCATTGTCTCTGCCTGTTCGTGCCCCACCGAACTCATTTCCAAATACCTTGACTCCATCCTATCACCCTTGGTTAAATCCCTCCCTACCTATGTTCAAGACACCTCAGACACTCTCCGTCGTCTCCGTGCATTCAATTCTCTAGGCCCTCACCCCCTCATCTTCACTGGACGTCCAGTCACTCTACACCTCCATCCCCCACCACGATGGTCTCAAAGCCCTCCGGTTCTTCCTCGACCAGAGAAGCAACCTATACCCAGCCACTGACACTCTCCTCCACCTAGCGGAGCTGGTCCTTACCCTCAATAACTTCACGTTCGACCCCTCCCATTTCCTCCAAATACAAGGCGTAGCTATGGGCACACGCATGGGCCCCAGCTATGCCTGCCTATTTGTAGGTTACGTCGAGCAATCCTTGTTCAATACATACCAGGGCCCCATCCCCGACCTCTACCTCCGCTACATCAACGACTGCTTTGGTGCCACCTCCTGCACCCGCACACAACTGACTGACTTCATCCACTTCACCACTAACTTCCATCCGGCACTCAAATACACCTGGACCATTTCCGACACTTCCCTACCATTCCTTGACCTCACTATCTCCATTGCAGGTGATAGACTTCTGACCGATATACACTATAAACCCACTGACTCCCATGGCTATCTGGACTACACTTCTTCCCACCCTGCTTCCTGTAAGGACTCCATCCCCTACTCCCAATTCCTCCGTCTACGCTGCATCTGCTCCACGGATGAGGCGTTCCACACCAGGACATCTGAAATGTCCTCATTATTCAGGGAACGGGGGTTCCCCTCCTCCACCATAAATGAGGCTCGCACCAGGGTCTCTTCCATACCCCGCAACACTGCTCTCTCTCCCCATCCCCCCCACTCGCAACAAGGGCCGAGTCCCCCTAGTCCTCACCTTTCACCCCACCAGCCGTCACATACAAAAAGTAATTTTCCGTCAGTTTCGCCACCTCCAACGTGACCCCACCACTCGCCACATCTTCCCATCTCCCCCCATATCTGCCTTCCGCAAAGACCGCTCCCTCCATAACTCCCTTGTTAATTCTTCCCTTCCCTCTCGTACCACCCCCTCCCCGGGCACTTTCCCTTGCAACCGCAAGAGATGCAACACTTGTCCCTTTACCTCCCCCCTCGACTGCGTTCAAGGACCCAAGCAATCGTTCCAGGTGCGACAGAGGTTTACCTGCATCTCTTCCAACCTCATCTATTGCGTCCGCTGCTCTAGATGTCAGCAGATCTATATCGGTGAGACCAAGCGGAAGTTGGGCGATCGTTTCGCCGAACACCTCCGCTCGGTCCGCAATAACCAAGCTGCCCTCCCGGTGGTTCAGCACTTCAACTCCCCCTCCCACTCCGTCTCCGACCTCTCTGTCCTGGGTCTCCTCCATGGCCACAGCGAGCAGCACCGGAAATTGGAGGAACAGCACCTCATATTCCGTTTGGGGAGTCTGCATCCTGGGGGCATGAACATCGAATTCTCCCAATTTTGTTAGTTCTTGCTGTCTCCTCCCCTTCCTCAGTCCCCTTGCTGTCTCCTCCCATCCCCCAGCCTTCGGGCTCCTCCTCCTTTTTCCTTTCTTGTCCACGCCCCCGATCAGTCTGAAGAAGGGTTTCGGCCCGAAACGTTGCCTATTTCTTTCGCTCCATAGATGCTGCTGCACCCGCTGAGTTTCTCCAGCTTTTTTGTGTAACCCTGCTTCTTAAACACAGTGGCTCGGCCCCCACCATGACCTGAGAGCCTGGGCGAGCTGAAAAAGTTACAGGTATCAGGGCAGAGTTCCACGAGTGGAGCAAGCTCACCAGGATTAAGCCAGGTTTCTGTGATCAGTAGGAAGTCCAATCCACATGCGGTGAAGAAGTCATTGAGGATGAAGGTTTTGTTCAGCATGGATCTTGCGTTGATCAGGGCCACTTTTGCAGGGACTGCAGGTGAGTTGTGGTCCGGTAGCGGCTCCCATGCCAACGGGCGGAGGTTCAGGGAGACCACGCCGCTGCCTTTCACAGGTGGCCTGGCTGGGAGCCCACGGGCCGACAGACCGGGGACCGGGAGGATCGACTGGAGAGAAGCATACCTGGGCTCGAAGGACCACCGATGGATGGAGCGGTAGGGCTGACCAGATCCGTCCTCACAGCGCTGGGCAAGTTAAGCTGATGTTCTTCAACCTTACCAGGGCGCCTGCGCCTTTAATCCACCTCCTGGCTCGGCACGTGCGGTGGCTGCCACAAGGCCGAACCCATACATCCATCGGGAGCCGAGCGAGGAGCGAACGGTAGGGAAAGCCTTGTTGGGGGGGCTCTGTCCGAGGGGCTCTCGGGTGGAGACCTCAATGACCGAGGCTTTGATATCCAACAGTGTTTGCCGTTCATAAGCCAGCTTTGACTGCAGGCCATACGAACAGTACATTTGACCTTGTTTGGGGTTTTTGTCCAGACAGGAGATGACGGGCAGCCAGACACAACGGTGCGGCCATCTTAGACTCTATCATTTCTCAGTTGTGATGGTACCCCCAGGTGGGTATGTGCAGACTGGTGAAAATCTTTCTGGGATGCATACGAGTGCTCATAGCATGAGGTAGCAAGGTTGTCTCTAATAAAGATTAATATTGCATGATAACAGCCTGCAAGGATTTGCACTTCAGGAAAGCCTATGATTAAATTGCATGCTGAATCTGCCAGCTTGTGTGGACTGAAGTCTCCTGACCTTAAATGGAACTAGGAGGATTCCCAAGTGCAGCAGTGAATTGGGAAATGTGGCACTGATATGCAATGAAGTAATCTGTAAGGATCCTGAGGCTGGGAAACCAACAGTGACCTTGACATTTATGGAAGAGCAATCCAACCACATATGACCTTGTACAAGGTCATAGGAAGTCACCAATCTCCGAGAACAAAGAATTATATTTGAATCTTGGCACTTCAAGTTATGGCTTCATATTGACTGATTGTTCTGTGAGGAAATTAGAACTTTATTTTGTAGAACGTTGAAGATGAAATTCATGCAGGATATGAAGTTTGCATTACAATTGATAATAGTAGTGTAACAGTAGAGTTACTGTCTTGCAGTGCCAGAGATCCAAGTTTGATCCTGACTACAGGTGCTGTCTTTATGGAGTTTGTAAGTTCTCCCTGTGACCGTGTGGGGTTTCTCCGGGTGCTCTGGTTTCCTCCCACATTCAAAAGATGTGATTTGTAGGTTAATTGGCCTCTGTAAATTGCCCCTAATGTGTAGGCCGTGAAACAGGAATAACATGGAACTAGTGTAAGGGTGATTGTTGGTCGGCGGGGATTCGATGAGCTGAAGGGCATGTTTCCATGATGTATCTCTAAACCTAAATTTAGGCGGAGTGCTCATAAAAACAATGTCCTGTCTTTCCACACATACTTAAAGTGAAATTGCTCCATATCTGTGGTGGGGTTCTGACTTGTGGAAATCAGCTCGGATGTTTTCCTTCATCCCAGGAATCAACCTTGTGGCCCATCTCTGACATGTCTCTACTGCAAATATATTATCTATTAAAAGGGATACCCAACTATACAGACTACACCAGCTGTGATCTTTGCAAAAGACAGAACTTTCCTATTTGATCCCCCTTGTAATAAAGGTCAACATTTTACACTTGCACTTGTATTCGATCTTTGTGTTTCAAGATATCCGTAACCCATTACAGCATTTAATTGTCTCTCTCCATTTAAACAATAATTTCCCTTTCTATTCTTCTTGCCAAAGTGAATAATCTCGCATTTCCTCATAATATACTCAATCTGCCCAATGTTTGCCCAGCCGCATATCCAGGTCATATCTCTCCACCGAGCAAGTCCCTCCTCGCATCTTGTTTTCCCTTTTTTATTTTTATCATTGGGAAAACTCCAATACATGACACATGAATACACCAATCCTTTACCAAGTCATCCTTAATTTACACTCCACTCCTCTTCTCTCCTTATTTGACATCCTTTTGTCTCTTTTCATCCCAAGATTTGCTCCATCTTCTTCCCCCTCATCTGTAACCACCCAGTGCTTGCAATGGTTTAATGCATAGCCACTCGTGTACATATTGTTCTTAATTTGCAACTGATTCATGAATGGAAACAACTGGTCCGTATATAATCTTGTATTATTTTAAAATTCTTCCATCAGTTTACCCTTCAATATGGAGAAGAAATTCCAACTAAGTTTAAAGCCTTCAGTTCCTTGCCTATTGATGAAGTAGGCGAAACGTCATTTCGTTTGGACCTCAAGGGGTCCAAATGACAAATAAATTGTATCTTGTATCTTGTAGTCTAAGTCCAAGGAGCTGCTCCTGCTTTAGAACTAGAATATTGCTGGACGAGCAGTGGGAATGTAATTTGAACATATGGGTTGGGGTTCTGGATGCTGGCGGAATCTCGTGCTTGAGTTACTTGATCAGCATCCAGAATTCTGTACCATTGCTCCAAATTAATGCAAATCAAATCGTTCTGGACACGTCCTGTTCCTGATGTGGCTTCCTTCGCATCGGCGAGACCAAGCGTAGACTCAACAACCGGTTTGCTAAACATTCGTACTCGGTCAGCCATGGACGACTGGACCTCTTGGTTGCCAGCCATTTAAATTCCCCTTCTCCTTCCCATACTGACTTTTCTGTCCTAGTCCTCCTCTATTGCTAATGTGAGGCCACATGGTAACTGGAGGAATACCACCACCTATTTTGCTTGGGTGAATTATAACTCAATCGTATGAACATTGAATTATCCAATTTTGGATAATTAACCTAACATTTCCCTCCCCACCCCTTTCCCTGTGTCTCACCTGGGCTCACCTTCTTCTGCTCTCCATCCCCTACCACTTGCATTCCTTTCTCTGGCTTCATCACTCTTCATTCCTTTTGTCTCCCACCTGTTTTGTTTTAAATCTCTGACTGTTGCCTAACCATCTGCCTAACACCTCCCCCCCCCTCCTTCCCCCTTTTCCTGTATCCATCAATGAATGGCCAGGCTTTGTCCTCTTCTAGCTTGAAATGTCAGCTATCAATGACCTCCAGAGATGCTGCCAGACCAGCTGAGTTACTCTAGCACTTTATACACCATTATCTGTAGAGTCATAGTGATACAGTGTGGAAACGGGCCCTTTGGCCCAACTCGCCCACACGGCCAACAATGTCTCAGCTATACTAGTCCCACTTGCCTGTGCTTGGTCCATATCCCTCCAAACCTGTCCTATTCATGTACCTGTATAACTGTTTCTTAAACGATGGGATAGTCCCAGCCTCAACTACATCCTCTGGCAGTTTGTTCCATACACCCATCGCCCTTTTTGTGGAAAGAGTTACCCCTCAGATTCCTATGGGCAAGAGACTCTGTGCATCTACCTGATCTATACTAATCAGGATTTTGTGCACCTCTATAAGATCACCCCTCATCCTCCTGTGCTCCATGAAATAGAGACCCAGCCTACTCAACCTCTCCCTATAGCTCACACCCTCTAGTCCTGGCAACATCCTCGTAAATCTTTTCTTAAACCCTTTCAAACTTGACAATATTGTTCCTTTAACTTGGTGCCCAGAACTGAACACACTATTCTAGATGCGGTCTCACTAACGTCTGATACAACTGCAACATGACCTTCCAACTTCTACACTCAATACTCTGACTGATGAAGGCCAAAGTTCCAAAAGTCTTTTTCACCATCTTATCTACCTGCAACTTGACCTTCAAGGAACCATGCACCTGTATTCCTAGAACCCTCTGCTCTCAACACTACCCAGAGGCCTACCATTTACTGTGTAGGTCCTGTCCTTGTTCGATGTCCCAAAATTCAACACCTCACACTTTTTTGTATTTAATTCCATCAACCATTCCTCCGCCCACCTGGCCAATCGATCCAGATCCTGCTGCAATCTTTCACAACCATCTTCACTATCTGCAAAACCACTAACTTTAGTATCATCAGCAAACTTGCTAATCTTACCCTGTACGTTCTCATCCAAATCATTGATGTGGATGACAAACAATAATCGGCCAAGCACCGAACCCTGAGGCACTCCACTAGTCACAGGCCTCCAGTACAAGAAGCAACTTTCCACATCACCCTCTGCTTCCTTCCATGGAGCCAATTTGCTATCCATTCAGCTAACTCTCCTTGGATCCCATGTGATCTAACCTTCCAGTACAACCTGCCATGCAGAACCTTGTTGAATGCCACACTGATGTCCATGTACACAACATCTACAGCTCGGCCCTCATCAACCTTTTTAGTCTTCAACAAAACCAATCTGATTTATGAGACACGACCTCCCATGTACAAAACCATGCTGACTATCCCTAATCAGCCCTTGCCCGTCCAAATGCCTGTATAACCTATCCCTCAGTAACTTACCAACTACAGATATGAAGCTCACCAGCCTATGGTTCCCAGCATTTTCCCTGCAGCCCTTCCTGAAAAGATGCACAACATTTGTCAGACTCCAGTCTTCTGGCACATCTCCTGTATTTGAGGATGACTCGTAAATTTCAACCAGGGTTCACCAATTTCCACTCTAGTTTCCCGCAATGTCCTCGGATATATCTGATCAAGCCCTGGAGATTTGTCTACCTTCAAACACGACAGTACCTTCAGTACTTCTTCGACGATGACCCTGACTGCTCCAATTTCCTCAGTCCTCCTGTCTTTCTCCTCGGTAAATTCAGAGGAGAAATACTCATTTAAGACCTTGCCCATCTCCTGCGGCTTCACACAGAGGTGACCACTTTGATTCCTGAGAGGTCCCACTCTCTAGTTATCCTTTTTCCTCCTTGTGTATTTATGAAATCTTGGGATTGTCCTTAATGCTACCCACTAGAGCTATCTCCTGGCCCCTTTTTGCCCTTCGCATTTCCTTTTTTAGTTTACTCCTTAGTTCTTGAAACTCCTCTAGGGATGCACTTGATTCCAGCTACCAATACCTGTCCCATGCATCCTTCTTGTTTTTGACTAACATCTCAATTTTCCTTGTCAGCCAAGCTTCCTTGCGTTTGCTTGCTTCTCCACACACACTTGATTAACTTGCCCTTCCCAATTTCCCAATGCTGGATCCAATGTTGCCCTCTCACATGTGGGGGCCTCCACATACTGCTTAAGAAAACTCTCCTGAACACTTTTGAGGAATTGCACCCCCATCTGAACCCTTCATGCTATGATTTTCCCAGTCTATATTGGGAAAGTTAAAACCCGCTACAGGTACTAAAATAATCTTATTTGACCTGCCCTCCTGGAACGTTTGTTCTTCTAATTCCCGTTGACTATTCGGGGGTCTGTAGTACATCCTTTTCTTGTTCCTCAGTTCCACCCATATAGCCTCACTACACAAACTGTCCATAATGTCACCTCTGAACACAGCTGTGACATCCTCCTTAACCAACAATGCAACCCCCCCCCCCCCCCCCCCCCCGTTTTCCCCTCGCCCCTGCATCTTCTCAAGCTCGTGTACCCCGGAACATTGAGCTGCCAGTCTTGCTCCTCCATTAACCAGTAATTCTTTGTTTCTTCAGCCTCTGCTACTTTCCTGGATATGTGTTTCGATCAAGAATGCATTTATATTTTGTGGTTTGAAGATTTTGGAGCTTCTCTCCTTTAATCTAAATCTGACCTCCCCCACACTAATTCCTTGACCTGGCATGTTTTCAACAATATCGCAGGGTGAACGTCTTTGGAACTTCTCTTATTTCAATCATTACAGATTTAAGTTGGCAATACAAACTTTGTTAAACTAACAGGAGGAACAAGGAAAAGATTTGCCTCTTTCATTCAATATGTAATCTGTATGTTTCCTGACGTAGCCCAGACAGTGAAACAGAATTCGATCAAATAATGTACACTGCTATGACAACAGCACCAAAAAGCAGCAAGCAAACAAACGAATTCATCTGATACAAGATATCGCCTTTGTACATTTACACTGGGTTAAGATGTTTTGGTCTTCGAGTCTTATATTTCTTCTTTGTGTAGTGAATGAGCCCTTTCATGCTTTTTATTATATTAACCAATTATCAATGTTGCCTCGGAATGCTTGCATAAAGAGAAATGTCATGATTTTGCTTACAAATATTGAAATATTCTTTGCAATGACAATCAAATAACTATTGAAATTAAAACTTTTTATTTATACTTCAGATATTATTCCCTCTGAGTTTCACCTCCTAAGTTATGAAGTAGGAGCAGCTTCATATGCTGTAGTTATATCCTGTGATAGTGGACGTTTGTCAAATTCGGGTCCACAGAGGAGTGTGACATTATTAAATTTAAATTCTGTAATATTAAATAAAGCTTGAACTAATTTATAAAGACTTTTCTTTCAGTTGTTCCTGCCTTCCATTAAAACTTCAGCTCAACTTGTTACTTGGTGATGCTTGGATATCTTGGGGGTCAGATTAGCAATGACTGCAGCCTGACTCCCTGCTCAGGTTTCTGCTTGGATGGCCATTCTCGAACTTGATCATGTAAAATTAGCACGTAAACATGATCGGCAACCTGCTGAATACACAGCGACAGATTTTCTCAGAAACTTCTCTGCTGTGCAAGTGATTAGAAGTCAGGACTTTAACTTGGGCTTGCAAATCATGCAGCGAAATTACTAAAAGAAAATGACAGAAGAACAAGAAGAAGTTGTGTACATTGGGAGTCCAACAGAGTCTATGTGGTCATGGGTAATTTTTAAAATATATATTTAATGGTTGGCAAAAGTATGTTGAGCAGGATTATTTAAGTGAATGGAATAGCTACTGCTGGAACTGCATGTGCATTTGATGCTAACAATGGAATCGTAATAATTGCAGACTTTGAAAATGTCTTGGTGATATCTGAAGCAATGCAATCTGCTTTTATTGGGAATTAAGTTGTTTATAAATTATTTTGGAGTGGCGGCACTGCACTGGCAGCAGCGGCTCACCGGCAGTCCCGTTTGTTTGTGTTTTTTGTGTTGTTTATTTCGTTTTGGTTAGTCTAGTTTTTGGTTCTTAGTTTGTGTTTTGGGGGGGGGGGGTTGTAACGGGGTTTACTGTGGGGGAAATGCGACTTTTTGGTCGTATTCCCCTTCTCTGCCTCCGTCTGCGCTGAGGCCTAATGGAGCTGACGACCTCGAGGCTCCGGAGGCAGAGCACCGTCAGGACTCGCTCTGAGCTCGCTCCCGTGAGGGCGATCCGGCTCGGGGCTGGAACAGTGCTCCCGTGAGAGGTTGTGACGCTCCCGTGAGGCCAGCCCGAGGGTGAACAAGGCTCCCGTTGGAGCGGCCGAGCTCAGGGAGAAAGCGACGCCCAAGTCGGCCCAGCCCGGCCAGAGGGAGAAGCGACACCCATGTCGGGGCGGCCTGGCCCGGGGGAGGTTTGGCGCCCATGTTGGGGCGGCCCAGCCCGAGGCTGAAGACGGTACAGGACTCACGTGAGGGTGGCTGGGACGGTGTTCTGGCGGTGGTGGCCTGAGTCCGGGGTTCGGCCGTGGGCCAGCGGCTGCATTTGCAGGACTGGTGGGCGGCAGCTTCGACCATCCCGGGCCGCGGTGTTTGAGCCGCGGGAGTGATTTGTAACATCGCCCGGGGGGGTATCGCCTCAGCGCAGAGGGAGAAGAGGAGGGAAGAGACTGCGGACCTAAGACTTTTGCCTCCATCACAGTGAGGAGATGTTGGGTGGACTCACTGTGGTGGATGTTAATATGTGTTTATTGTTGTTTTTGTTGTTTTTATTGTATTATATGCATGACTGCTGAAATTTCATTCAGGCTTCGGTCTGAATGACAATGAAGGCTATCTATCTATTTCACTATTTAATGTTTTAATGAGCTGGTTTAGATATTTGAACGTTTATTTCTGGATATTTTGATGTACCTCTTAGTTGGTCCACTTTGCCTGTTACTTCATTGCATGTTAAAGAATTTCTGAACATCCATTTTTGTGTCCGTGCACCAGTGGAAAGGGAGCCCAACAGTAAGATGGTTGAGATTACAATATTCTAGTTTCCCTCTCCCAAATAATTAGTAGCACTGCATATAAATTAAGCAGTCCTGCTGAAAAGCAGGACCTCCAGGGTTGTTATCTCCGGTTTGCTTCCAGTTCCTTGTGCTGGCGAGAGCAGGAACAGGGAGATACGGGACCTGAACGTGTGGCTGAGGAACTGGTGCACAGGGCAGGGATTTAGATTCTTAGATCACTGGGATCTGTTTTGGGGTAAGGGGGAACTGTACAAAAGGGACGGATTGCATCTTAACAGGTGTGGGACCAGCATTCCGGCAGGCAGGTTTGCCACTGCTACACGGGTGGTTTTAAACTAAATAAGGGGGGTGGGGTGTTGAATGGGATAGTGGAGGATGGAGTTCAAGGGAAAGGGTTTCTTAAATGTGTGAGCGTAGAGACAGAGGGGTGTAAAATGAGGGTAGAAGCAATAGGTAGCAAGGTGAAAAGTAAAAGTGGCAGGCCGGCAAATCCAGGGCAAAAATCAAAAATGGCCACTTTTCAACATAATAGTATAAGGGGCAAGAGTGTTGTAAAAACAAGCCTGAAGGCTGTGTGTCTCAATGCAAGGAGCATTCGTAATAAGGTGGATGAGTTGAATGTGCAGATAGCTATTAATGACTATGATATCATTGGGATCACGGAGACATGGCTCCAGGGTGACCAAGGCTGGGAGCCTTTATTTTTTTAGTATGTTTAAAAGTCTGTTTTTAATGTTTCTTTGTGTGTTTTGTGTGGGGGGTGGTGTGGGGGGGTGAGGGGGAAACCGTTTCAGCCGCCTCCTCCATGGACAGGCAACTTTTTTTCAGATCGCCTCCCCAGTGGCCTAACATCGAGGATCGGGCGGCCTTTCCCGGAGACGCGCCCGGAGCTTCAGCGGCGGGCGCAGCGTGGACTCTCGGCGCGGAGCGGGTGAGACCTCGCTGGGACTCGCCGGAGGGGAGTGCTCCGTTATGCTGGCCCGCGGCAGCCTGAAGCAGCGGTCTGCAGAACTCCAGCTGGTGCGGCGTCTACAGCCCGGGATCCCTCGTGGGGGACCCGGGGGGAAGAAGAAGCTTCCACCGCCGGCCCGTGGCCGTCTTCTACCGCGGGCGCGGTATGGACTTACCATCTCCCCTGGAGGGGAGCTTCGACCGCCGGCCCTGCAGACTGCGGTGCTTCCGGCTGCGGCACGGCAGGTACTTTAAAACTTTGACCGCCGGCCTGCGGCCTACACCAGCCTGAAGCCGCGGTCTCTGGTTGGGAAGAGCCGATCCTGGACTCACCTTGACTTTGACTTTGTCCCTTACCATCTGGACGCCCGCAGCAACGGCTGTGGAGGGTGGAGGTCCCGACCACGGGGGAAAATGGAGGAGGACTGGCCAAGTTCTGTGCCTTCCACCACAGTGATGAATGCTGTGGTGGATGTTTGTGTAAAATTTTTATTGTGGTTGTGTGTTCTTTATTACTGTACCGCTGCTGGCAACCCAAATTCCACCGACCTTGGTTGTGTGGCAATTAAATTATATCTATCTATCTATCTATCTAAATTATATCTATCTATCTATCTATCTTAATTAGGAAAGGGAAAATAGATTATGAAAGAAAACTGGCAGGGAACATAAAAACTGACTGCAAAAGCTTTTATAGATATGTGAAGAGAAAAAGATTAGTTAAAACAAATGTAGGTCCCTTGCAGTCAGAAATGGGTGAATTGATCATGGGGAACAAGGATATGGCAGCCCAATTGAATAACTACTTTGGTTCTGTCTTCACTAAGGAAGACATAAATAATCTGCCAGAAATAGCAGGGGACCAGGGGTCAAATGAGATGGAGGAACTGAGTGAAATCCAGGTTAGCCAGGAAGTGGTGTTAGGTAAATTGAATGGATTAAAGGCTGACAAATCCCCAGGGCCAGATATGCTGCATCCCAGAGAACTTAAGGAAGTAGCCCCAGAAATAGTGGATGCATTAGTGATACTTTTTCAGAACTAATTAGATTCTGGAGTAGTTCCTGAGGATTCGAGGGTAGCTAATGTAACACCACTTTTTTAAAAAGGGAGGGAGAGAGAAAACGGGGAATTACAGACCAGTTAGTCTAACATCGGTAGTGGGGAAACTGCTAGAATCAGTTATTAAAGATGGGATAGCAGCACATTTGGAAAGTGGTGAAATCATTGGACAAAGTCAGCATGGATTTATGAAGGGTAAATCATGTCTGACGTATCTTATAGAATTTTTCGAGGATGTAACTAGTAGAGTGGATAAGGGAGAACCAGTGGATGTGTTATATCTGGACTTTCAGAAGGCTTTCGACAAGGTCCCACATAAGAGATTAGTATACAAACTTAAAGCACACAGTATTGGGGGTTCAGTATTGATGTGGATAGAGAACTGGCTGGCAGACAGGAAGCAAAGAGTAGGAGTAAACGGGTCCTTTTCACAATGACGGGCAGTGACTAGTGGGGTACCACAAGGTTCAGTGCTGGGACCCCAGCTATTTACGATATATATTAATGATTTGGATGAGGGAATTGAATGCAACATCTCCAAGTTTGCGGATGACACTAAGCTTGGGGGCAGTGTTAGCTGTGAGGAGGATACTAGGAGGCTGCAAGGTGACTTGGATAGGCTGGGTGAGTGGGCAAATGCATGGCAGATGCAGTATAATGAGGATAAATGTGAGGTTATCCACTTTGGTGGCAAAAACAGGAAAGTAGCTTATTATCTGAATGGTGGCCGATTAGGAAAGGGGGAGATGCAACGAGACCTGGGTGTCATGGTACACCAGTCATTAAAAGTGGGCATGCAGGTGCAGCAGGCAGTGAAGAAGGCGAATGGTATGTTAGCATTCATAGCAAAAGGATTTGAATTTAGGAGCAGGGAGGTTCTACTGCAGTTGTACAGGGTATTGGTGAGACCACACCTGGAGTATTGCGTACAGTTTTGGTCTCCTAATCTGAGGAAAGACATTCTTGCCATAGAGGGAGTACAGAGAAGGTTCACCAGAATGATTCTTGGGATGTCAGGACTTTCATATGAAGAAAGACTGATTAGACTTGGTTTGTACTCGCTAGAATTTAGAAGATTGAGGGGGGATCTAATAGAAACTTACAAAATTCTTAAGGGGTTGGACAGACTAGATGCAGAAAGATTGTTCCCGATGTTGGGGAAGTCCAGAACAAGGGGTCACAGTTTAAGGATAAGGAGGAAATCTTTTAGGACCGAGATGAGGAAAACCTTTTTCACACAGAGAGTGGTGAATCTCTGGACTCCTCTGCCGCAGAAGGTAGTTGAGGCCAGTTCATTGGCTATATTTAAGAGGGAGTTAGATGTGACCCTTGTGGATAAAGGGATCAGGGGGTATGGAGAGAAGGCAGGTACAGGATACCGATTTGGATGATCAGCCATGATCATATTGAATGGCGGTGCAGGCTTGAGGGGCCGAATGGCCTACTCCTGCACCTATTTTCTATGTTTCTATGCAAGCCTCCAATGGATTTTGAGAAAATCTTGTTTCTTAAACATTTCTCCTGAAATATGTTAATTTTTGCTTTAATAGCTTTTTAAAAATTGTAATTGCACAGCAAACAGTTTTGATATACAAGTCAGTGAGACCAAAGATGGGTTTGTTCAAAAATAGCCAGCAGGTCAGGCAGCGTCTGTGGAGAGAGAGTCATTGTTTCAGTTTCTAAATATTTTGCAAGAATCCGACTGAATTAGTTAATCACTGTTTGATTATGATTGTCACCGTGGTTATGCTTTCAGAGATTTTGAGAACGGTGTCGCCTTTGAACAAACAGTTTAAACTCCAAAGAAAACTCAATGATGATATAAACTCTTTAAGAAGGAACTGCAAATGCTGGAAAATCGAAGGTAGACAAAAGTGCTGGAGAAACTCAACGGGTGCAGCAGCATCTATGGAGCAAAGGAAATGGGCAACGTTTTGGGCCGAAACCCTTCTTCAGACTGGTGGGGGTGGGGGTTCGGGGAGAAGAAAGGAAGAGGAGGAGCCCGAGGGCTGAGGGAGAGCTGAGAAGGGGAGGAGACGGCAAGGGCTACCGGATATTGGAGAATTCATTGTTTATGCCACTAGGGTGCAGACTGCCCAAGTGGAATATGAGGTGCTGCTCCTCCAATTTCCAGTGGTGCTCACTCTGGCCATGGAGGAGGCCCAGGACTGAGAGGTCGGATTCTGAATGGGAGGGAGAGTTGAAGTGCTGAGCCACCGGGAGGTCAGGTTTTCGGCCCGAAATGTTGCCTATTTCCTTCTTTCCGTAGGTGCTGCTGCACCCGCTGAGTTTCTCCAGCACTTTTGTCTACCACCGGGAGGTCAGGTTGGTTAATGCGGACCGAGCGGAGGTGTTCGGTGAAACAATAGCCAAGCCTGCGCTTGGTCTCACTGATGTAGATCAGCTGACATCTAGAGCAGTGGATGCAATAGATGAGGTTGGAGGAGATGCAGGTGAACCTTTGTCGCACCTGGAACGACTGCTTGTGTCCTTAAATGGAGTCGAGGGTGGAGGTAAAGTGCTTTGAGATGGTGCTTGATTTATTGGTCAAACTGCACCACTGAATGGCAATCCTCGTGCTCTTCCCAATTAAACACTAAACTATTGACTACCAGCTGCCTTTTCTGATCTCTACGTTAGTTGATATTGTATTTAAACCCCTCCCCCATGTTCCATGCCTGTCAATTTCAATCTACTGTCATCACTTCTTGTCTTTGGAAACCTAGGCTCCATCCCTGCAGACCATTGTCCCCTCTGCAACCTCACTTGCCACTTGTCCATGAATACCAGAGATGGACACAAAATGGTGGAGTAACTCATTGGGTCAAGCAGCATCTCTGGAGAAAGTGGATAGGTGATGTTTCGGGCTGGGACCCTTCTTCAGTCTGTTGTTTCTCTTCCATCAGTTGGGTAGATCAGCACCTGCCTTGTTTGACCAGGGATTACTTTTCACCCCAATCCTACATTACCCATCTGGTATATTCCATGGATCTAAACCGGGTCCCATTTCCTCCATATAATGTAACATTTCAACAATGCTTCCATTCAGCGACATTATCCAAAAAAAAAGTTATTCTCCACACGTATAATAAGTTCTAGGTGTGTTTGCGGCAGAATTGTGGCGTGCAGTGGACAAATCTGCTGTTCTCTGAACTTGATGTGAACATTTTTCTGAGGGTGGTTTGCAAATTGCATCTGCCGGCTGCAGTACTTTGAACACAGGCTCTAGGCATGGAGGCTCAACCCTTAAATGCATCCTGGAAAATTTTAACTAATCATCATGGACCCACAGTAAGTGGAAATGCTGTCGTTGGGTTTTAGAATCACAGAGCACAGAACCAGGATTTTCAGCCCACTGAGTCCATACCAACCATCAAACATTCACTTGGGTGAATCATACATTAGTCCCATTTGAAGTATTAAAGATTGCTTCTGCTGAATTTGAACTAAAATAAGGCAATATTATGAAAATGGGTCGCCAGAGGGACAAAGGATATTAGAGCATTAAGATGTAATGCTACGCAAAACCATCTTCACCATGGTGATGCAGCTTCTCCCAGTCAGGTAAAATATACCTAAATTGCTACAGTGCCTTTATGAACATCTGTGATGGTGAACCAAGTTCAGAATTGTATACTGCACAGTAATATTGCAACAATATTTCAAGATATCATTCACTTTTTTTCAAATAATATTCGTTTTGATTAGGATATGAAATTACCTTCAACAAAGCACATAACTATGTAGAAAACCATTGCTGGTTTTGATGTTATAAAACAAACTGGATCTTTTCCTATTGAGGGAGAGAGCAGCCAAATTGCCAGTCTTGTTCTGCCTCGGATTGCTGCCAAGTCTTAGAATATATACGAAAATACTAATTTTCATGTCTGTTCAAGAGCATTTGTGTTTCTGTATTGTTAAACTTTCTCCCATGTGTAAAAACAATGATTATTTCTGAACAAAACATAACTTATTATTGTGTGACTCAGGATAATGCATGTGTTGCACTGAAATGTAACACAAATGTAACAGAATTTCTGTGACAAACTCTCATTGTTTCATTTATCATGTGCCTCTTTGTTGATTGAATAAGTATCGAGAAGTATGATCAGTGACAATTGTTCTTCCCACCAACAAGAGGCAGAAATGGATGACTCTGAGTTAGCTCCTTAAATATCCATTCAACACATGACAAATATTTTTACACCATGAATTTCACGTCCTGATGTAACTGGCAGCAATAAAATTAGTTACATGTATATAGTCCTAATACATTTACAGGTTTTAATAGAATTGTGCAGCATGGGATCGGGATATTCCGCTCAATTAATCCATGCTGACCTGTCCACTCCCTTTCATATTAATCGCATGTCCCAGACCTTCTATGCCCAGGAGATGAGTGTTCACGTAGATACTTCTTAAATACTGTCAGTGGCCCAAGCTTCAACCACTATCTCAGGAAGTGTATTCCAGGTATTTGCCAAACCCTGGGTGAAGAAGAATCCCTTCTTACATCTACCCAAAACCCATATCCTTTAATTTTATCTACCTCTGAAATGACAAGCAAGTTTTCTGCAGTTTACTCTACCCACATCTCATTATTGTACATATCCCAGACTATCCGACTCGTATCCCTCATAATTTATATATCTCACCAAAGTGCTTCACAGCCATTGAATTTGCCCATTTTGTAAATGTGCCTGCACCTTCCCACAGTTCTGTCTGTCTTCCACGCATTCTCCACTCACTTATCTAAAGAAACGTTGTAATGCGAAATGTCACTTGTTCCTTTCCTCCAGAGAGGCTCCCTAGTTTACACCCCAGCGGTATGAACATTGACTTCTCTAATTTCAGGTAGTCCTTGCTTTCTCCCACCTTCCCCCTCCCCAGCTCTCCCACAGCCTACTGTCTCCGCCTCTTCCTTTCTTCTTCCTGCCCCCCCCCCACCTCCACATCTGTCTGAAGAAGGGTCTCGACCCAAAACGTCACCTATTCCTTCGCTCCATAGATGCTGCCTCACCCGCTGAGTTTCTCCAGCACTTTTGTCTAACTTCACTATCATCAATATGTTTGATATCCTGGACAGCATTAAATTTCTCACTGCAACGTCACCAAAATCGAGTTCACTTCATTTTAAGTTGTGAGTCTGTGCTGTGTAACTTTAGTTTTCTTTAGTGAAATTGACGTAGGATTTCAAAATAATTCTTTTGGAATATTTTTTGAGTAGTTTGTGACTCCTTAAAGAGAAGTTTTGTCTAAACCAGGTATTGCACAAATCAGTGCGCTTTGTCAGCAAATTGCAGAAGCCCAGAAACGGTGAACAAAAGGAATGCCTAGCTGATGTGCTTTTGTTTCTGATAATTGTGGGGAATGCTGACTAGGACAACAGAGAAAATAACTCCTTGGTGTTCTTTAAGTCGTGCCCAGTGATTTTTTTTCTTTTTCCAAGTATATCTGAATAGGCAGATGGGCGGAAGTAAAATTCTCATTTAAAAAAAAAAAACATAACATTCATCCTTGGCTGCAATGAACAACATGTGGGCAGTAAAGTCAAATGAAATTCATAGCAAAGAATTTATTGTTTTGTGCACTTGAGGACAAAATGATACTCGGCCATCTAGAATAATGTAAAACTCTATCGTATAAATTGGACATAAGGATAGAAAAGTATGAAGTGTTCAACACAATATAACGAGCACATTACTAACCGAGCCACACTTTATTATAGATAATTTTGCTTTTATTCCTCCTTCAGGAACTCAAAGGAGGTAATAACTTAAGTTATTTTAGCTGCTCGGCTTGCACAGACCACAATTCACTGAGATCATCTTGAAGATGACACGAAAATTGGAGATATAGTGAGGAAAGATATCGGTCCAATTCACTGGATGTTTTCAAGAGAGATTTAGATAAAGCTCTTGGGGGTAAACGGGATATAGGGAAAAAGCAGGAACGGGGCACTGATTTTGAATGATCAGTCATGATCATATTCAATGGCGGTGCTGGCTCAAAGGGCCAAATGGCCTACTCCTGCACCTGTTTTCTATGTTTCTAAGTTTACAACAGGTTCTAGATCACGGGAAGGTGGGCCAAGGAATGGCAGATGGAAATTAACTCTGACAAGTGTGAGGTGTTTCATATCGATATGTTAAACCGTGACAGGACTTGCATAGTAAAATGTAGAACCCTGAAGAGTGTTGTGAAACAAATAAATCTGGGAGTACAAATGCATTTGGCATGCTTGCTTCCATTGAAAAGGATATTGACTACTGAACATTGACGACATCTTGATAATGTTATAGAGTCATAGTCGTACAATTTGGAAACTGGTTCTTTGGCCCAACCTACCCACACCGACCAACATGCCCCATTTACACCTCCCACCTGCCTGTGTTTGACACAGATCCCTCTAGGCCTATCCAATCCATGTACCTGTCTAAGTGTGTCTTAAACATTGTGATAGTACTTGCAGCATTGTGATAGTTATACAAGTCTTCAGTGAGACCACACTTGGAGTACTGTGTGTTGTTCTGGTTGTCCAGCTGTAGCAAGGATGTCATTAAATTGGAAAGGAAGCAGAAGAGGTTCACCAGGATGTTACCTTGGCTTGCAGGCTTGAATTATACTGCATTACAGCATGGTATGGCAGCTGCACCATGGCAGACAGGGAGAGGCTTCAGAGGGTAACCAGGACAGCGCAGAGGATCATTTGTTGCCCTCTCCCCTCCCTGATGGACATCTACACCTCCCGCTGCCTTAGCAGGGCAAAGAAGATCACCAAAGACAGCTCCCATCCTGCGTTTGGACTGTTCGACCTGCTGCCCTCGGGAAGGCGCTATAGGTGCATCAAATCCAGGACAAACAGACTCAGGAATAGCTGCTTCCCGAGAATTATATCTACCATAAATTCAAATCCACACATGCACTGACTACACCGCCCAACACGGACTTCCATCTGTATATATGTATATATGTATGTAGCGCCGTAGAATTTGTGCACCTATTTCCCCCCCCCCCCCCCCCCATCTCCCTTCTGTTTTGTTTTTCTGTTTCTTGTTTTTTGTGTAAAATTGTATGTATGCACTGAGTACGAGCAGCTTTCAGTTTCACTGTACATGTATAGTGACAATAAATGGCATATCATCATTATAGGGAGAGGCTGGATAGTCTAGGATTTTTTTCTTTGGTGTTAGGGTGACATTATTGAGTTTTATAGGGGCATGGACAGTAAATGCTTACAGTCATTTTCCCAGGATAGGGGAATCTAACACAAGGGCATAGGTTTAAGGTAATAGGGGAGAGATTTAACAGGGGTCTCATGGGCACCTTTTTAATGCAGTTGTTTGTCTGTATATTGACCGAGCTGCTAGAGAAGGCTAGAGAAACATGCAATATCTTAAAAAAATTTTTGGACATATTATAGGAATAATGGCCCGTCCCACTTTAGTGATTTTTGCGGGGACTATAGGCGACTGCCGCTATATTTTCAACATGGTGAAAATGTTTCGGCGACAGTGGCGACAATTTTTGTTGTCGTAAGTGCTGTCGTAGGTTGTTGCCAGGTGTCCATTAAAACTAGTCCCTGGCAGTCGCCAAAAGAGTCGCATAAGTGGGACAGGCCCTTAAGGTGAGCTGACGGGGACGTTTCCATGATGAAAAGATCTATGATTCTAAGACTCTAAATGAACTCTTTGTTCTATAAACTCGTGACGTGTTCATATTTTTATGGCTGCATGAATTGTTGCTAAATGGGACAGATCCAAAACATTCCATTGTATTGACTTCAGCTACAATTATTTGTAAGCTTTGTATAGAACTGCATGTAATACTGGAATCTACCAATGTAGCTAAATGTGGTATTGGCACCTCCTATCAACTCAACTGTTGTATTTTCAAAGGTTTTCAGTCGACAAATGCATCCAGGAGTATTGCAGCAGAATAAGATTTAACATTAACAGTGTACTCGATAAAATAGGATAACGAGATGCCGAGAAATTTCTTGAACTAACATTACTATCAATGATATGTATATATGTGTTTGAATACAGAAACATTTAGAGCAGCATCTTTTCATTTTAATTCTATTGTTTTACTTCACCCAAGCCACGTTCTTTGATTATTCTTTAGATTTTGTCAGTATTATGTGATTGGGTATTTGCGTCAGATCTCTGATTAGTCTGCATAAAAGCAATTGTTCAGAAAATCATTCCTGTACATTAAATAAAAGTACATTTTACTCAAAAACAATGAGATCTTAATTCAGCTGACCATCATATCTGATATTTGATTCTGAATTCTAAACATAGCAGGAGCTTCCCCCTAAATCTCGAAAGAAACTACTTGGATGGGATTAACCTACTTTTGACAAATGGAAGACAGCTGGGAGGAATTATTTATGGTTGTAAATACTGAGCAACTAGCAAGAAATTAAACAGTGTTGTGTGATTGCACGGACTCAACGTAACATTAAATTTTACGGATCTTTGAAAAGGGTTTGAAAAATGAAAATGATTGTCGGATATTAAGAACAAATAGTTATTTCTAACCCTTTACTTTTACCACATCTCAGATAATGTGACAAAGGTGATGAAAGATGTTTTGGTCGATGACAAGACTATTGATAGAGTGTTGGGTGTATCAAGTATGTTGCTTCATAATTATTTCATAAAATAACTGCCATGGCATCTATTATGATATCATAGATATCAACTTCTATCGTGATAGCCCTCCCTGGCTTTACCCTATCCTGTTGTGCTTCAGAGCCAAACCTGGTTTCACAGACCTGACTGCTGCTACTGCTCTCCTCTGAATAGTCATCCCTCACAACAGTATCCAAAAGGATGCTTGTTTTCGAGAGCGAATGACCACAGAGAAACTCGTGCATCAAGGAGGGAAAGATCTCATTGTGGATATCCTTGTTGAACATTGGCATCTCCTGAATAAACGTGTTGGGGAACTGGAGCAGCAGTTGGATGGCCTCGGGGCCATCTGGGAAAAGGAGAGTTTCCTGGACAAGACCTACAGTGAGATTATCACACCAAGGATACAGGAAGAGCGAAGGTGAGACTGTGAGAAAGAGGAGTAAACGTGGAATGCAGGAGACCCTGGTGGCTGTACCTACTGAAAACAGGTACACCCTCTTGGGAGCAGACAACACAACAAGATTGAGTGGTAGCCAGGGCTGTGATTCCAACCCTGGTGCTGAAGCTCAATGGAGAAGAACCATTGTGATGGGAGACTACATCGTCAGAGTTGCAGAGAGGAGATTCTGCAGCAGCAGGCGAGACTCCAGGATGGTGTGTTGTCTCCCTGGTGCAAGGGACCAGGATGCCTCGGAGCAGCTTCATGGCATCCTCCAGAGTGAGGGGGAGCAGCCGGAGGTTGTTGTGCATGTTGAAGTCAATGTTCATACTGCTGGGGTGTAATAAACTACCCAAGCGAAATATGAGGTGCTGTTCCTCCAATTTGCATAGGACCTCACTCTGACAATGGAGGAGGCCCAGGACAGAAATTTCAGATTGGGAATATGAGTGAGGATTGAAGTGCCGGGCTACCGGAAGATCAAGTAGGTTAAGACTGACTGAGCGGAGGTATTCAGCAAAACGATCACCGAGCCTGCACTTGGTCTCGCCGATGTAGAGAAGTTGTCACCTGGAACAGCGGATACAGTAGATGAGGTTGGAGGAGTTTGCCGTGCCGTATCAACTGTTTGATCATGTGGATATCGTGGGTCCGCTGCCTCTGTCCCGGGTCATCACGCATCTCCTCACGTTGGTGGATCGTTTTATGCGTTGGCCGGAAGCTGTTCCGCGAAAAAAAAAAAGAAAAAAGAAAGTCCAGAACAAGGGGTCACAGTTTAAGGATAAGGAGATTAGGACCGAGATGAGGAAAACATTTTCCACACAGAGAGTGGTGAATCTCTGGAATTCTCTGCCACAGAATGTAGTTGGGGCCAGTACATTGGCTATATTTAAGAGGGAGTTAGATGTGGCCCTTGTGGCTAAAGGGATCAGGGGGTATGGAGAGAAGGCAGGTACGGGATACTGAGTTGAATGATTAGCCATGATCATATTGAATGGCGGTGCAGGCTCGAAGGGCCAAATGGCCTACTCCTGCACCTATTTTCTATGTTTCTACCTCTGCTGCGCCCGTGCCTGTGCCCTTTCTGGCCATTGGATTACTCGTTTTGTTGTGCCTGTGGACATTTCCTCGGACTGGGAGCCTCAGTTCACTTCTGAGTTGTGGTCAGCTATGGCTCGCCTGTTGGGGGTTCAGCTCCACCATACTATGGTCTACCATCCCCAGGCGAACGGTTTGGTGAAGCGCTTTCACCGGCATTTGAAGGCTGCCCCGCAGGCATGACTTACTTGGCCAGAGTGGATGGACAAGTTACCTTGAGTGTAGCTGGGGATCCGCACTGCCCTCAAGGAGGATTTGGCTTCCTCATTGACAGAGCTGGTGTATGGTGCTCCGCTTGCGGTTCCGGGGGATTTAGTTCCGGTGGCGCATGGGTAGCAGGAGCTGCCTTCCTCGGTGTTGGTTTGCGGCAGAAGGTGGGCATGCTTGCTCTGGTTCCGACAGGGTGTGGTGCCTTCACATGTTCCAGCTGCTCCTCGGGACCGTGCTTTTGTGTTCCTGCGCTGTGACGCGCATCGCCGCCGCTGCTGCGACCTTGCAAGGGGCTCTTCCATTTACTGCAGAGTGGTCTTCCGACTTTTGTTTTGGACATGGGGTGGGCAACATGAGACTGTGTTGGTGGCTCGGTTGAAGCTCGCTCATGTCGACCTGATTCGACCTGTGTTGGCGGCCCTGCCTCGTGGTCGGGGGCGTCCTAGGTCCTCACCGCTCCCGCCTTCGCCTTCCTCAGGGGAGTGCCCTGTGGGGGGGGGGATGTTTGTACGAGGTCCGGCCGCCTCGTTCGTCTACCCTTTCGGTTTCGTGCTTCGGGTTCTGGGGGGGGGGGGTCCTGTGGTGCCACCCGGTGGTTAGGCCACTTGAATGCGAACCCTTGGCAGTCGGGGGTAGGGTAACGTGACTGGGTAATAGCGGGAAGCAGTTGTCACTAGGTTCAGGGGGGTGCCCTAGTATGGAGACCTGGGTCAGCCCTCCCCATTCGCGTGTGTGTAGATCTCTTTGCCGGAGCAATAAAGTTCTCTTTGTTTTCACCCACACGTGGGTTGTTTATTCGCCCACCATAACAATCTCATTGAATGGCAGGCCAGGCTTGAGAGGCTGAGTGGCTTGCTCCTGCTCGGACTCTCTTGTGTTGTGATAAGATACAAGGATAAGAGAGGTTGTGTCATTGTATGAAAGGGCAAGTGTCAAGGCTTTTAAAATTTACGAGAAGACACCCTTTTTCCGACTGGTTTACGAGATTTAATTAAGATTCCTTTTAATCTTATGTATTTGTTTTCATGTGTATTAAATTATTTCAGCTATTGTATTGCATATCCTTATGTGCCAAGGCAGCGAAGGTAATAATAATAATAATAAGCTAAACTGGGCATTCAACTTTCTGGGGTCTGATGCACACTACTTTTCTACAAGTGGTGACTTCAGGGACAACATTAAATAGCTCCAGTGCACCTGGTGACACTCTCGTGACCAGCGTCGTGGAGCAGAGAATGTCTAGAGATACAGCCGGTGGATGTTGAGGCAGAAAGGTATTTCAACTGCTCATCATCTCACATGTCATGTCCCGAGGACCCTCTTGGATCAACTGATATGCAATACCATGTCAGCTGTTAATGGAAAATGATGCCATTGTGACATTTTCATCGTTTCTCACTCATCGCTCGGGTATTTATGGATGACGCAGACTAAGATTTATTTAGAGTTTATGTGCTCGCTGATACACATTGATCACCATTTTGACTAACTGGTTACTCTACCGTGGATTTGGGTACTAACTATTTGTGACCTCGAGGGTAATGCAGTCACAAAATGTCGCTTTCAGAGGACATTGGCAACCTACATGCTCCTGAGATCAAAAGTATTATCCACTGGTCAAGCCGTTACTTCACAATGTTCTTGTCCTTCAGACAGGCTACCATGAAAATGTTATAGTCCTTGATGCACCGACTATGCAAAATGTATTTTTCAGAGGCTACATGCTGTGACGGCTTAATGCATGTTATACATCTTCCTACCTTGGATTGGCTTAGATGTGTACCAAGACCTTACCCGAGTCAGATATTCATAATGCAGTCCAAATAGGATTCGTTTTCCAAGAAACCTTGTATAACCTGTAAATTCATTTCTACTAGCAGGAAAATAAATATGATTGCTTGAGAATGGTTTTTAAACCAGATCAGTCGTTGCTTATCCTGTTCTAGTCTGGCAGTAACTGCATCACTTCCTTCAAGTGTTTCTCATGACTCTCCTTGATGTCGGGTGGTTAATTGTTTAAAAAAGACAGCGATTTTTTTTAGGAAAACGCTCTCATTGCTGGTTTGATGGTGTTAGATTCCTTGTTAACAAAACATTTTCATAATTGGTCAAAGTGCCTTCAAAGATGCATGTTCCTCTGCACCCAGCTACTTTGAATCGGCCTTGATCTGCCCCAATAGTATTTTAACCCTTTCAGACAGCCACTTGTAAAGTAGGATCTGAAGATGGGCCTCAACCCGAAATGTTGCCCATTCCTTCTCTCCAGAAATGCTGCCTGTCCTGCTTTAGTTACTCCAGCTTTTTATGTCTCTCATCACTTGTAAAGTAACATTCTTTGAAGTTTATTTTGTATTAACTCAAACTAAAATCATAGTTAGAGGTTTTGTGGGCCCAAGCACAGCCAGTGTGCCACTGAGGTATTGCTGCCAATTTAGAAAAGTCTCTATTCCTTGATTTTGCTGTAAGGAGGCACTCTTTCATCTGCTGCAAGTGTTTTTAATGGAAAATGTTGCTGTCTGAGAATCAATTCGGCATTCATTTGCCCATTGGAAATCACTAAAATGTGCTGCACATTTGTATTTTGTAGTTCCAATGGGACATATTCCAGGAAGAGTTGTGAGTGGAATGGCTTCTGACTCATGGTGTCTCCATTTGTGAGGCATGCAGTCTCTCTCCCATGGAAGCCTGCATGGCCCACATAGAGCTGTGTGTGTAGTTCCTGATCCCCTTCCACTCTGGGACCCGTTTACTTCTCGACCTACTTCTCTTCCTGAACTGGTCTCTCAGTTAAGGAGCTGTTGTGCGGGATGCAGCCGACTGTCCCATATTACACAGAGCTGCTTGGAGTGTACTGCACTGTGTCCCCAGGTCGACGTGGACTGTGGAGTCTCCTCTTATGATATACTATAGAACTTTATTTATCCCAGGAGGGAAATTGATCTGCCAACAGTCATAAAACACAAGCTACATAAAACATGAAATTAAAGTAACGAGTGGAAAGGATTGGGGATGTGCAAAGATTTGTGGGGGGGTTGGGTGGGAAGAGAGAGCATTGGAGAGAAGTCAGTCTACCCCATAACAGAAGGGGGAAGAGTTGTGCAGTTTGAAAGCCACAGGGGAAAAAGGATTTTCTATGGCGTTCTGTGCTGCATCTTCGTGGAACCAGTCTGTTCCTGAAGGTACAACTCGGGTTGGTTCGTGTGTCATGGAGGGGGTGAGCTGTATTGTCCAAGATGCTCTGCAGTTTGAGGAGCATCCTCCCCTCCAAGACCACCTCCCATGAATCCAACTCCACCCCCAGGACAGAGCCAGCCTTCCTGATGAGCCTTGGGGAAGTACAGTGGCTTGGTCCACTGTACTGCTGGGGTGCCATAGTATTCATCGCAGTGATACTATGCAGGAGTTCATGGGGGACACATTGGTGGGGGAAGCCATGCAAGGAGAGGGCAGGTACTATCACCCAAGGTCAAACTCACGGCTGTGCTATCCATGAAAGACTGAGACCACAGTAAAGAGAACCTGCCAAATGAAGGAGCCATATGAGCTTCCTGGACCCCTGCCACTGACCTTGAGAACATTCCTTGCATGGTCACAATGACATACACGTCGAAATAGGAGCCTTGCAATTCGAGAAGCATTTAGAGTTTTAAAGGAGAGCCCAGGCACCATCTATTGCAGCCTAGGTTTTAGGAAGTTGTAAGTGTTTGCTCGTCCACAGGCTTCTGACCAAAGGAGGAAGGCCGCTTCTTGACAATAAGAGGATCATGAATTTCCCATATGCTGCAGAGGCAGTAAACTATCCGATTTGGCATAGTCGCCCAAAGCTGCCAACGATAATCCCAGGCATTATGACATTAATCGTGAAAGTCACTTGTGGGAAGAGCAGACTGGGACATGGGGATAAAGCTCGGGGCCTGACTGAAATGTCACACATCTCTGAATGTGAACTCTCAAAGCATCCGTTCCCTGGGAAGACTGAAATAGGTGTCCATGAGTGCGTGCGAGCATGATCCCTCCATAGTCTTCAATGATTTAATTGCATTGCATCCTCCTTCTGGGTATACAAACTTTTCCAGATATCAGCAATGCCAGGCTGAAGCACTCTCTTCAAGTGCCGCCCCTGGAGTCACCCAGAAATAGTTTACAAGTGTCAAATTCTCAGCCGAAAACAATTCAAGTGGCTATTGTGAATAGAAATATTTTTCAGCCTTTGAAAATATCCTCCAAAGAGATCTGCGTCAGCACACCATAGTTTAAAGTTTCAATGGGAGTCGCCCTCCAAATATCATTGTTAACAGATTAAACTGCACCATAGAGATCTGCTGGGCAATTGACTGCTGCACGATCAATGTTACTTGGACCAGTGATAGTTATACAGCATGGAAACAGACCCTTTGGCCCAAATTGTCCATGCTACCAAGGTGCTCAATCTAAGCTAGTCCATTTGCCTGTGTTTGGTCCATATTCCTCTAAAACTTTCCAAACCCATCTACCTGTCCAAATGTTTATTAAATGTTAGTATTGAACCTGCCTCAATTACTTTGTCTGGCAGCTCTGTTCAGATAATCCCCATCGATGGTGTGAAAAAGTTGCATCTTGGCTTCCTAACAAATCATTCCCGTCTCGCCCTATACCTATGTCCTCCTCGTCTTGATTCCCATATTCTAGGAAAAAGATCCATTCCCCATGTGATTTTATATACCTCTATACGGTCACCACTCTGCCTCCACGCTCCAAGGAATAAAGTCCCTGCCTGCCCATCTCTCCCTAAAGGTCAGGTTCTCGAGTCCTGGCAATATCCTTGTAAGTTTTCTCTTCACTTTTTTTTCTACTGGCAGCTTTCCTATCGCATGGTGATCAAAACGGAACTCATTACTCCTCAGGTGGTCTTGCCAAAATCTTGTATAACTGTAACATAATATCCACACTTGTATACCCGTGACTGATGAAAGTCAGCGTGCCAAAATTCGTCTTCACCACCGTATCTACATTTTATGCCGCTTTCAGGGAACAATGTATTTGTACTCCAAGATCTCTCTGCTCTATAACACTCCCAAGGGCCCTACCATTCATTGTTTGGGTCCTGTGAATACAACACCTCACACTAAATTAAGCTAAATATGCGATTAATCGGACCTCTTATTCAACTGATTAAGATCCCACTGTAATTCTTCATAAAGTTATTCATTGTTTTATGCCCCCAATTTTTGTGTCATCTGCAAGTCTACAAATCATACCTTGTACCTTCTTGTCCAAATTGTTGATATAGATGACAAACAATATTGGTTCCAGTGCCAATCCCTGAGGCACACCATTTGTCACAGGGTTTCCTCTGTGATAAGCAATCTTTCACCACCACAATCTGCTTCCTACCATGAAGCCCATTCTGTATCCAGTTAGCTCACTCTCCCTGGATCCCAAGCAATCTACCTTTCGAAGCAGATTATCACACGGAACCTTATCAAAGGCCTTGCTGGTCTATTTAGACCCATCTGAGGCCCTGTCCTCATCAACTTTCTTTGTTATTTCTTTTATAAAGCTGAATGAAATTTGTGGGACACTATCTCCCACATACTAAACCATGTTGACTTTATTTAATTTTAAACTGGAAATTATGGAAAATAATGTTGCATGAAGATTGATGTCCTGAGGAGTGTTCTGTACACACAATGTATATCCAAATGGAGATGCCTAATCTCATTGACCGAAAGGTGCAATATGACCTGGAAATAGTACATTCACATTCTCCTCTGGGTTAAATAAATGTAATCACTGAGCACAGTAAAATGCAGTTTATTGTGATCTAATTTCTTGAGGTGAATGAAACCAAGATCTGGGGTAGACAAAATGCTGGAGTAACTCAGCGGACAAGCAGCATCTCTGGAGAGAAGGAAAGCATCTGCAGTTCTTTCCTACACAAAACCAAAATCTGCCTGTCTAATCCTATGATGTTCAGCTTAACCATAATTCTGTCCTCCATAATATTTGGGACAAAGACCTGTCCTTTATTTATTTGCCTCTGTACTCCACAATTTGAGATTTATAATTTAAAAAAATCACATGTGATTAAAGTGCATATTGTCAGATTTTATTAAAGGGCATTTTTATGCGTTTTGGTTTCACCATGTAGAAATTACAGCTGTGTTTATATTTAGTTTCTCCCCCCCCCTTTTCAGAGCACCATAATGTTTGGGGCACATGGCTTCACATGTGTTTGTAATTGCTCAGGTGTGTTTAATTGCATCCTTAATGCAGTTATAAGAGAGCTCTCAGCACCTAGTCTTTCCTCCAGTCTTTCCATCACCTTTGGGAACTTGTGTTGCTGTTTATCAACATGAGGGCCAAAGTTGTGCCAATGAAAGTCAACAAAGCCATTATGAGGCTGAGAAACAAGAATACAACTGTTAGAGACATCAGCCAAACCTTAGGCTTGCCACAATCTACTGTTTGGAACATAATTAAGGAGAAAGAGAGCACTGGTGAGCTTACTAATCGCAAAGGGACTGGCAGGTAGACCGACAGATCAAAAACACTCTTCAGAATTTGGGTGTAGATTTGTCAATGACCACTGTCCGCAGAAGACTTCATGAACAAAAATACAGAGACTACACTGCAAGATGCAATGCACTGGTTAGCTGCAAAAATAGGATGGCCCTGTTACAGTTTGCCAAGAAGTACTTAGATGATCAACCACAGTTCTGGAAAAATGGCTTGTGGACAGATGAGACGAATATTAACTTGTATCAGAGTGATGGCAAGAGCAAAGTATGGAGGAGAGAAGAAACTGCCCAAGTTCCAAAACATACCACCTCATCTGTGAAACACGGTGGTGGGGGTCTTATGGCTTGGGCATGTATGGCTGCTGAAGCTTCTGGCTCGCTTAACTTCATTGATGTTACAACTGCTGATGGTAGTAGCATAATGAATTCTGAAGTCTTACGACACATCTTATTTGCTCAAGTTCAAACAAATGCCTCAAAACTCATTGGCCGGCACTTCATTCTACAGCAAGACAATCCCAAACATACTACTAAAGCAACAAAGGAGTTTTTCAAAGCTAAAAAATGGTCAATTCTTGAGTGGCCAAGTCAATCACCCGATCTGAACCCAATTGAGCATGCATTTTATAGGCTGAAGGTAAAACTGAAGGGGACTAGCCCCCAAAACAAGCATAAGCTAATGCTGACTGCAATAGAGGTCTGGCAGAGCATCACCAGAGAAGACACCCAGCAACTGTTGATGTCCATGAATCGCAGACTCTATGCAAAGGATATGCAACAAACTACTAAACATGACTACTTTCATTTACTTTCATTGATGTGTCCCAAACATTATGGTGCCCTGAAATTGGGTGGGGGGGGGATATTACAAATCTCAAATTGTGGTGTACAAAGGCAAATAAATAAATTATGGGTCTTTGTTCCAAACATTAAGGAGGGCACAGTAAGTCTGCAAAATTATGGAGAATTGAGATGTATGTGGCTCAATTCAAATGATCTTACCACTTATAGACTCCCAATGTTGGAGTAATTCAGCGGGTCATGCAGCAATTCCAGAGAGCAGGGCTAGGTGACGTTTCGTGTCGGAACCCTCTTCAAACTGATTGTGGGGAGAAGGAACTGGAAGCAAAAAAAGACCAGGACATATTGGGGCTGGCAACAGATGTGGTCAAGGAGGGTGGTTCCAATTTATACTATTGTTAGCATGGGACAGTGTGATCTCACTGGCACAGGGCAGTCCATCTTTGGATTCCCAGATGAACTGGAAGATGGCCCGAGTGATCACCAAGGCTGAGGAGTGGGAGGACGGCCACACCAATGACAAATTGGCACATTTTTCCAGTTATCGAGAGAGACCGAGTATTTCTTCCACTGTCTCTATCTTTGGCTATCCACCTCACAAAATGTTGTGTGCCTCGGGCACTGTGAATTAATTAACCATGCCTTGTTTTTCATCAGCAGAATCAGTTTTGGGGCTGCGCACACATCATATCCACAACCCCACCTTCCTCCACAACCTGGCTGCCCAGTGTCCATTCTCTGGCTAGAGTGAAAAACACGAGTTGCCTAGTGACGACAAAGGGATACCAACCCTTTGCAAATTGGAACAACCTTACTATACTGCACCACTCACCCACAGGTCCCAATACTCACCACTCCCTACAGAGGAAGGGGGGGGGGGGGGGAGGGGTAGGGAGGGAGGGAGGGATAGATAGGGAGGGAGGGGAGGAGGTAGGGAGGAGAGGGAGGGGGGGAGGGAGAGAGAGGGAGGATACAGGGAGGGGGGGGGGGGGTAGAGACCGCACCCCATCTCCCTCCTCACTCCCATTCCCTGCCGCAGCGACCTGAGCCATGGTGCCCGCCCACTTCATTGTGACTTCATATCTTTAAAGATGGCGAAGTCAGAATGAAGCATCAAGCAATGAGAATGAAACAGGTCGACCGTTTGGGAGGTGGTAAAGCGTTTGAGGAATGTTCTGGAAATGCGACCCTCCCCCGACGTCACTCGAATCTCGTGGAATAATCTGTGTGTGAAATGGGCTCGGAGCCAAGCCATCGTGCCCGCCCACCTCATTGTGACGTCATCAGTGGAAGCTGGTCATTTTAAAAGGTTTTTTTTTAAACTTTAATCAGCAACAAGTCGTGAAATAAAGCATAAAGTTTTAAGTGAAGCTGATCACTGTTTAGAAGGGGGAAAATGTGTCAGAATATGTAAAAATCGTATTGTTACTGCCTAGTGTTTTTGCGAAAATATAAAGACACACACATATATATATATATACACACACATACACACAAATATACAAGATGAGAGTTTTAAAGTTATAGATGTCCCAAAACGATTGAAAGCAGGATAAATATGCAAAATACTTGTAGAAACTGTAACCCGGCAGCAAGGGAGAACATGAAATGCCCCATTAGTTATTATTCTCCCCATGAACATCTTCAGTGTTGAGACTTGTATCCAGAATACTTGGTCTCAAGATGCTTGGCCTTTGCACAATAGTTTTTGTCTTATTGAAACGTGAAACACTCCACAACCAAAATTGTTGTTAAATTGCAATCACAGCTTTAACTTCAGTGCTCTGTAACCAATAGTATTTATAAAACAATGGCATGGTATAATCTGCCAGTGCAGAATTATTTGGCTCACAATTGATTTGAAAATTCTGGTTACATTTGTATCATAGCAGTCAGTGGTGTGAGAAGAGTTTTGACGGTGCAGCTACTAGAATTTACTTAGTGTGAAGCTCTCGCTGAATAGCTTAGTCGACCACAATCATGTATTAGCATACATAAGCTTGTATGTCAAAAGCCGACACTCATTAGAATGTGCAACAGGCTCGCAATAGCAGTATGGTTCTGTACATTCATGCTTTCATCAATATTAAGAAACTCTAGCTCAAATGTGGGAAGGAAGAAGACATCATGGGAATTATTCCCCAGTTGAAATACTTTGTGAAATACCGGGTCACCCCAGACGATTTTGGTTCTTTCCAAAGGTGGAGCAACAAATTGGTCTGTATCTCTATTGACTGTGATTATTCGTTTAGTTTTGATAGCTAGAGGCTCTGCAGAGTAAATGTATGGATTTCATAAGTGAAATGAAGAAGAATGTTAACAAAGTAGAAATTTGTCATTTTCACAATGTATCACTGAAGTAAATTTCTGTTCAGTAAGTGGTAGCATGTTAACATAGGAATTGGGTCATTTTTCCATTCCTGAAACCACAGCCTTCATTCTTTCTTAATTCCATATACCTGTCTTGATTTCAGACCGTGTTATTTATTTGTTTGAGAAAAATTAGTTAGTATTACCAATTCATATTACCTTGCAATCAGCATTTTTTTTGGTGAAGGTGTTTGGTCATCTGTTGTGGAAAAAAGTAATTTCTATTTTTATCGTGATCTTTTAAGTTTTACCTGCTTCACTATGGACTGAATACAGACAAATTTAGGCATGTAGTTAGCCGAAGGCTTGGATTAGCTTCATATCCAGCCCTTGCTTTATGTCAGCTGCAGCTGGCACGTCTGCTGTGATCCCATTCATTTGAGTCACTGATCATCATTGAAAGGGGATGAGATGAGGTAACTTTTTGTTGGCAAAAATAAACAGATGGAGGAACTCTGGGGATTAGACAGCATCTGTAGAGGCAGAGGGATGGTTGACACTCTGTGTCATGATCCTCAATTAGGAGTGTAGAGGGGAGCTGGCCAAAATGGGAAGGCAAGATGGAGGGGTGAGGCAAGAGCTGCCAAGCAATAGGTGGAACCCCGGTTAGGAGCAGGTGGAAATTGGTGGTGGGGAAGGGAGGGTAGAGGCTGGGACGTGATAAATGGAGACAACAAAGGGCTGCAGCTTCTGGAATCCGATCAGTAAGGAGAAAGGGCAGCATGGTGGCGCAGTTGTTGTTGCAATCTGAAATCAATAGACAATAGGTGCAGGAGTAGACCATTCGACCCTTCGAGCCATCACCGCCATTCAATGTGATCATGGCTGATCATCCCCAATCAGTACCCTGTTCCTACCTTCACCCCATATCCCCTGACTCCGCTATCTTTAAGAGCCCTATCTAGTTCTCTCTTGAAAGTATCCAGAGAACCGGCCTCCACCACCTTCTGAGGCAGAGAATTCCACAGACTCGCAACTCTCTGTGAGAAAAAGTGTTTCCTCGTCTCATTTCTCAATAGCTTACCCCTTATTCTTAAACTGTGGTCCCTGGTTCTGGACTACCCCAACATCGAGAACATGTTTCCTGCCTCTGGCGTTTCCAAACCCTTAATAATGTTATATGTTTCAATAAGATTCCCTCTCATCCTTCTAAACTCCAGAGTATACAAGCCCAGCGCTCCATTTTCTCAGCATATGACAGTCCCGCCACCCTGGGAATTAACCTTGCTGCACTCCCTCAATAGCAAGAATGCTCTTCCTCAAATTAGTGGAGCAAAATTGCACACAATACTCCAGGTGTGGTCAACTAGGGGCCTGTACAACTGCAGAAGGACCTCTTTGCTCCTATACTCAAGACTTCTTGTTATAAAGGCCAACATGCCATTAGCTTTCTTCACTACCTGCTGTACCTGCATGCTTACTTTCATTGACTGATGAAAACAAGGACCACCAGATCCCGTTGTACTACTTTTTTCCCAACTAGACACCATTTAGATAGTAATCTGCCTCCCTGTTTTTGCTACCATAGTGGATAACCTCCCATTTATCCACATTAAACTGTATCTGCCCACTCACCCAACCTGTCCAAGTCACTCTGCATTCTCATACCATCCTCCTCACAGTTCACACTTCCACCCAGCTTTGTGTCATCTGCAAATTTGCTAATGTTACTTTGAAGCCCTTCATCTAAATCACTGATGTATATTGTAAATAGCTGCGGTTCCAGCACCGAGCCTTGCCCACTAATCTCCTATGTTGACCTTATCAAATGCTTTCTGAAAGTCCAGGTTCATTGCACCCACTGTAGTGTCCCTTGCCATCACACTTGTCCATTTTCCTAGTTACATCCTCAAATTCAGAAGATTAGTCGAGCATGATTTCCCCTTCATAAATCCATGCTGACCTGGATCAATCCTGTTACTGCAATCCAAATGTGCCACTATTTCATCTTTTATAATTGACTCCAGCATCTTCCCCTCCACCAATGTGAGGCTAACTGGCCTTTAATTCCCTGTTTTCTCTCTCCCACCTTTCTTAAAAAGTGGGATAACATTAGTTACCCTCCAATCCACAGGAACTGATCCTGAATCTAAAGAACATTGAAAAATTATCACCAATGCGTCCACGATTTCTAGGGAATGCAGACTATCTGGGACTGGGGATTTATCAGCCTTCAGTCCCATCAGTCTCCCCAACAGCATTTCCTGCCTAATTTGGATTTCCTTCAGTTCTTCGATCACCCCAGATCCTCTGGCCACTACTATATCAGGAAGATTGTTTGTGTCCTCCTCAGTGAAGACAGATCCAAAGTACCTTTTCAACTCATCTGCCAATTCCTTGTTCCCCATACTAAATTCAAAATTTTCAATCTTCATGGGTCCAACTTTGGTCTTAACTAATTTTTTCCTCTTCACATACCTAAAGAAAGCTATTACTATCCTCCTTTATATCATTGGCTAGCTTACCTTCGTACCTCATCTTTTCTCCCCGTATTGCCTTTTTAGTTATCTTCTGTTGCTTCTTTAAACATTAGCCAATCCTCTTGCTTCCCGCTCATCATTGCTACGCTGTACTTCTCTTTTATTTTTATACTGTTCCTGACATCCCTTATCAGCCACGGTCGCCCCTTACTCCCCTTAGAATTGTTCTTCCTCTTTGGAATGAACTGATCCTGCACCCTCTGTATTATTCCCAGGAAGGCCTGCTATTGTTGTTCCACTGTCATCCCTGCTAGGGTATCTTGCCAGTCAACTTTGGCTAGCTCCTCCCTCATGGCTCCATAGTCACCTTTATTCAACTGTAACACTGACACATCCGATTTACCTTTCTCCCTCTCCAATTGTAGATTAAACTTGACCATATTATGGTCACTACCCCCTAATTACTCATTAACCAAAAGTTCCTTTATCAAATCTGGTTAAAATCTAAACCCACAATTGCCTTCACTCTAGGCTCCAATAGAAACTGTTCTAAGAATCCATCACGGATGCACTCCACAGCTCCCTTTCTTGGGGTCCAGTACCAACCTGATTTTCCCAGTCTACCTGCATGTTGAAATCTCCCATAACAACCGTAGCATTACTTTTACTACATGCCAATTTTAACTCCTAATTCTTAAGTCCCACTTGGGTCTTTTTACCCTTACAATTCCTTAGTTCTATCCATACTGACTCCACATCTCCTGTTTCAATGTCACCCCTTGCAAGGGACTGAATTTCATTCCTCACCAACAGAGCTACCCCACCCCCTCTGCCCATCTGTCTGCCTTTTCGATAGGAGGTATACCCTTGAATATTCAGTTCCCAGCCCTGGCCCTCTTGCAGCCATGTTCCTGTAATTCCCACATCATACACAAATCAAGACTGCTACATGGAATTGAGAACTGCTACATGGAATGAAGACTGCTGCAATACAGCGCCGGGGACCTGGATTCATTCCTGACTATGGCTGCTATCTGTATGGGGTTTGGACCTTTTCCTCGTGACCTATGTGGGTTTTCTCTGGGTCTTCCTGTTTCCTCCCACACTCAAGGCATACAGGTTTGTAGGCTAATTGGCTTGGTAAAATTGTAAATTGTTCCTAGTGTGTGTAGGATGGTGTTAGTATATACACGGGTTGATCGATAAGTTTGCAGATTACACTAGAATTGGTGGTTGTGGACAGTAAGCAAGGTAGTCGAAGTACACAGCAGAACATAGATCAGGTAAAGAAATGGGTGGTGAAATGCAGATGGAGTTTAATCTGAGCAAATGTGACTTTTTGGACTTTGGGAGGTCAAATGTAAAGTGAAAATATACAATTAATGGCAAGACCTTGACAGCTTTGCTGTACAGAGGGATAGATGGAGTCCTAGCCCATACTGTAACCCCATGCAAATGACAACACAGGTAGATGGAGTGTTAAAGAATGTATATGGGATGCTTGCCTTCACTGGTCAGTTAAGTATGGGTCAGGAAATTATGTGATAAGTTTACAGGACTTTGAGTAGGCCATATTTGGAGTATTGTGTGCAATTCTGTTATCCCATTACAAGAAGTATGTGAAGGCTTTGGAGAGGCCACAGAAGAAGTTTACCAGAATGCTGCATGGATTTGAGGGTATGAGCTTTGACAAACTTGGATAGTTTTTTTCTAGTGTCAATCTGAGGGTAGACCTGATGGAAGTGCATAAAACTATGAGAAGTATAGATAGGGTAGACAGTCAGAATATTTCCCAGGATGGATAAATCAAATGCTGGAGGGCTTAGCTTTCAGGTGAGAAGGGCAATGTTTAAAGGGGCATGTCTTTTTACACAGAGTGGGAGCATGGAACACACTCTCAGTGGTGGTGGAAGAGTTAAATATGACATTGGCACTTGAGAGACAATTTAGATAGGCACGTGAATATGGAGGGATATGGATCACGTGCAGGCATCATGCTCAGCATAGACATTGTGGAACAAAGGGCCTGCTCCTTTGCTGTCGTGTTTTGTGAATCTTTGAAACAGTTCCTCAATATCTCTGATCATCAATGAATAGGCCTTTATACTGCACAAGCTGTCGTAAGGCCACCGGGGTGATCTACTGCACCTGTGTGAGGATCTTGATTCTGGCACTGGTCCTGGTTGCTTGTGGTCTTCAGTCTGTGGAAGGGTTGCAGCACTGAGGGGAGTAAGGCATGAGAGGGCTGCATGGGGGTTAAAGGTTTGTGTGGTCACTTGCATCCTGTGAGATGAAAATGAAGGGCAAGGGTTTGTGGCCCAGGTCAAGTGTGATCTGGCCTGATCGATCCTTCCCAATATATAGTGCCTCAAACCAAATGAATTACTCCCAAACGGGTCTAGCCAGGGCTTTGTACAATGTAACTTTAAATGTAGTTGTGTTTTTCAGGTTTTGACATTCTTTGAATAATCATTTGTTAGCTTGTCATAAACTGGACTGGAATTCTTATTGATAAAGGAGTTAACAACCTTGAAGATTATTATTTTAAAGCTTGGGAGAGTGAAAGTATTATTGCCACCTAAATCTTGAGAGTAAACAATTCTATCCAGAGTTGTTCTGCCCCAATATTTTGGCAAACAAAATCACACTCGTGATGGTATAATAAACTATCAGCAATCCATATCCCGGACAACGTGGATTCTACACTTCTTCCCTTGTACTTTGTCTGAGCACTTGCTCTCTGCTGGTCACCACCAATGTAAAGGAACATTAACCAGCAGGAAATCTTCCTTCCTGCTATCCATTTGTATGTTAAATATTGCTCTTGTCATCTATCCCGGGTGCAAAAGATCCCATGATAAAAAGTGGAGAATACCCCCAGTGTTATGACCAATATTTTTCTCCCTCGGCTAGCAGTTTATCTGGTCTAGATTGTTGCTAGGCAAGGAAGATTGTTGTAAATAATTTAAAAAAAACCCCACTGCATTTCATGTGGTGCTGCACTTCACTGGTTGTGAAGCACTTTGGGACTGGAAAGGAAATAAAGGCACATAAAAATGCAAATCATTCAAAACTAAGGATTTTAGTGTCTATATGTGAGCTGATGCTTTACGACACCTGGTGCTTTACTACTTTCTAGGTACCTCTTTGGTATAGTGCACCACTGCAAAGTTCACTCGGTCAGTAAAGAGCGATCTGCTGCCTTTGCATTTTAGTTGCTCTTTGTCGAATCTAACATGGGCACAGACATGAGTGGTGTCATGAGGCTGTGTTGAGGCCGAGGATGAATGGAGGGCAGCAATGATGATGAAATGGAACTGGGGATGTTGCCACAAAAGAAAGGACCAAGAGCCAGGAAGGACAAGGGAGCTCTTTATGATTTTACTAAGGAGCTATGAACAGGATCATTTCTATTGTGGCCTATTGTGCTTTGTAGCGGTATCAGCAACAGTTTTCACTTAGACTTGGCTGTGGATAACTTTCTCAATGGCTGGTAAAGTCCTTGACAACAACATTCTATGCCACCTACTCCTTTCTATTGCCATAAGGGCAGTACAATGGCACAGCAGTAGAGTTGCTGGCTTACACCACCAGACCACGGGTGCTGTCTGTATGAACTTGGTATGTTGACCTCTTGTGTTTTCTTTGGGTGTTCCGGTTTCCTCCCGCACTCCAAAGATGTACAGGTTTGAAGGCTAATTGGCTTTGGTACAAATTGTAAATTGTAACTGGTGTGTTGGATGGTGCTAGTGTATGGGGTGATCACTGGTCAGCACAGACTCAGTGGGCCAAAGGGCCTGTTTCCCGCACTGTATCTAAAGTCTCATCAACAACCTCTTTCGGCCCATCACCACATTAACAAGGTCATTAAGACTCTCAAAACCAAATGACCCCCCCCCCCCCCCATTACCCTTTCTTTTGACAGTAAAGTTGCACACAAGAGCACTTGGTCCAACAGGCATGACCAGCTCCCTATCTACAGCTACATTTGTCATCAGTCAAAGGGAAATACACACCAGTACCCAACAACATCAAGCATATTCTGCAGATTTGGGCCCAGTATATTTTGAAGCAGGTATGATTTTTTTCCCTTCACCCTGTGATGGTATCTTGTGTTTACTTATCTCTCACCAGGCCAAAAAGTTCCATTGGCTGCTGCTGATGAGATGTTCCAGCTGGAAATGGATCATGATATTGTCACGAGCTTAAGTGCCGAGATTTTTTTTTCATGAGACAATATCATGCCTCAGAATTGGAGCCCTAGTACCCTAAACAGAGGAATTCCTATGGCGAGGAATTGCCTCATAGGCTAGTGGCCATCTATCAAGATGGCAGCATACCCTGCTGGACAATGTCAGTGCAGAAACTAAACTGTCAAGTAAACATCTGAAAAATCATTAAGCCTATGTTTTTCTACTCTTCACTGCCATGTAAAATACCTGCTCTAAGTTCATAACAAATTACCCATTAGCGATTATCACGACAACACTGGCAATAAAATGCCCAATTACATTTATACCTGATTTGTATACTTGTCGCTTTCTCTCAGGACCAATGGTCTATTCCCATGGCTATATTTTGGGAGATGGAATTCCAATGACACTGGCAGCACACAGCAGAGAGAGAGAGCATGGAGCTATGTGGAGAACAGTGGTAACTAGATAGAATACGTTGGACAAAAGGTGGATGAAAAATAAGGTCCAAGATGGGACCGTGAAATCATTTATGGTAGCACTGGAAGATAAGCTTTTTGTTATTTTCCCAAATAGGTTTCCAATCCAGTACCCTCAATCTCACCCCCCTTGATCACTCAAGGTTTCCAAAATTGTAATGTTCCATCAAATAATCACAGCTGCCCGATCTTTCACTTGTGTTAATTCCACATTAGAAAAGCAAGTTAATTCCTGTCCTCCATCACCCCTATCTCCATACTCGCTGATTGATCTCCTTTTGCTATAATGGGAACACTCAGTTTAAGCAAACATAAACTAAAACCAAGCGATGTATATATCGAACACTGAGTTCAATGAATTGATCCAATCATTCAAGTATTTCGAATATAGACTTTTGAAACAATCAAAAAACATTAAGATGAAATAAATTCAGTTAAAATATGATGTATAATTATTTCAAAGCTCCTCGGAACTTTCGCCTTGATACTATTGGGCAAGACAAGACAAGACAAGGAAGGATGCGTGTTTTAAAATTTTCTCCTTTGATTCTTGTTTTGAAACATAACCTGCCCGCAAGCCAATAGAAGTTTCCACGCAATGACTACATTGTTAATTGCATGCAAATTGAATCATCCAAGTGTGCTTCATTGAGGTGCCGACTTGCTTGATTGGCCGAGCAGATCGCCTCAGGTTGAGCCCACCGCCTGACATGTTGGTCATCATATTACAGGCGACTGCACTCGGGACCAAAGATCCTATAGGATCTTTGCTCAGGACATTGCGAACGGGAAATTCTCAGCTAAACCAGGAAATACTCCAGCATTTCATCGGGCAGCAGGTTGTATTTCTTGCAAGGTATTTAAATGATAAAGTATGTCTTTTCTAAAAGAAATTGTTATAAAGGCGCAAGAAACGTCGATAACCCAACATCTGCAGGATCAAAAAGTTCTGCATTATGTTAGCAGTAAGCCTCAGTTTTAACATTGGTCTGAAGAAGGGTCGCGACCCGAAACGTCAACCATTCTCTCCAGAGATGCTGCGCCTGTCCTGCTGAGTTGCTCCAGCATTTGATTTTGCGTCTATCTTCGGTGTAAACCAGCATCTGCAGTTCCTTCCTACACGTGCCTCAGTTTTGATATTGGTATCCTCTCTCTCTCTCTCTCTCTCTCTCTGTCTGAGGATTCATTGCCAGGTTGAACGTGTTGTGCAAACACCACTTCTGTGACAACCCAGAGGCGGTCAACTTGGCGCGTGCGCAGGCCGCACTTGCCTCTCCCGCCCTTGGGGAGCGGTGTCGGTGACGTCAGCGCGGCCCCGGCTCGAGCTGAGTCGCGGGGACGCGCCGCCGCGAGACTCCAGTGCGGGCAACGGACAGAGGGACAGCGGCGCCGCTCGAGCTCGAGCTCAGCTCAGACCTCCCGCCCTCCGCACCGCGGGCGCTGCTACTGGGGCCACGGGTGAGGAGGGGGCAGCTGTCCATGGGGCAAGGGGCAGGGGCAGGGCAGGTCGGGCTGTGGGAGTGAGCCCGGAGTCGGGGAAGGCAGAGATGTGTCAGGTCCGGGCTGGCCGGGGGTCGCGGAGGGGACGTGTAGTGTGGTGGAGGGGGGCAGGCAGAGGGGAGAGGTGTGGGCTGGCTCCTGTGACACGGACATTGGCCTGGGGGGGGGGGGGGGGGTAGTGTGGAGTAGTAATGGGGTAGGTGAGGGACAGGGGCAGTGGGACAGGGGACAGGGGGAGTGGGGCAGGAGGTGGGGGGAGTGGGGGGGACAGGTGAGGGACTGGGGGGGGAGTGGGGTAGGAGGTGTGGGACTGGGGGAGTGGGGCAGGTGAGGGACTGGGGAGTGGGGTAGTGGGGCAGGTGAGGGAGTGGGACAGGGGCAGTGGGGTAGGTGAGGGGACGGGGGGGAGTGGGGCAGGAGGTGGGGGAATGGGACAGGTGAGGGGGAGGGGCAGTGGGACAGGTGAGGGACAGGGGAGGAGTGGGGTAGGAGGGACAGGGGGAGTGGGACAGGTGAGGGGCGGGCAGTGGGACAGGTGAGGGACAGGGGGAGTGGGGTAGGAGGTGTGGGACTGGGGGAGTGACGAGATGAGGTAATGTGAGTGACAGGAGATGAGGGAATGGGAGGGTGAGACAGGAGATGGGGAGAGAGTGACAGGAGGAAACGGGAAGTTTGGCTGGGAGGTTTGGAAGCGAGATAGGAGGGAGATGGGGAAAGAGACTTGACGGGGGTGGGAGGAGAGAAATGGGGGCTTGATGACACGGTGGCATGATGGTGAGAGTGAGTGGAGTGTGGGGGCATGGGAAAGTGATGGGAGTGGGAGGACATGGAGGGAGCATGACAGTTGTGGCGAAGGGGGTGGGGGGGAGAGGATCGGAGCCTTTATGTAATATGGACCTTGCGGAGCGTGATTAAATGGTAATTGATTACTGACAATAACGTTGGACATTATAGTGGAAACTTTTGGTGTGCACAGAATTGTATAGGAAGAAAGGGTTACGAAGAAAAACGTTAATGAAACATAATTGTGAATTATACCAACATTTACCTGTGTACTGTGCTTGCAGTGTTAAAAACATTATATCAACAGAACTAATGAGTTGAAGCATCAAACTAACATCTTGACCTGACATAGGTTTCTACATGTATATAGGATTTTAGATTTGTTACTCATATTTGTTTTTGACATAAGCTATCATAAGTTTTCAAAAGCATTATTTTGCCTTCAGGCAGCTGCAATCTGTCATACAGATGATTGATGGACTATCATGTAGAGACTGGACCAAATATCTCCACATTAAATGCAATTCACATTCTGTAATAATTCACTGTAAAACACACAAAGTGTGATGAAGTTTTTACTTATGGAGGGAACATTTTAAAGTGAAGTGAGATATTGGTGGTGCTAATGTCCAAATCAAAGTTTGAGCTATAAAATGGGAATGTACAACAGGAGAGCAAATAAAACTGAAATGTTGTTTCTTTAGTTGTAAATTATTTTCTTTTGCCTGGAGTTATGAAGATGGGTATATCTTTTTGATTCTTGAGATATTTAATTGCAAATCAGTTTGGGAGGAGGAACTAAAAATTGAAGACAAGATGATGATGCAACAGGAAAAGGAAAGAGTCGAGCCAAGAGTGTTTTATTGTCCTGAAACGCTGAAAAGAGTGTTCATATGTCCTGAAACGGAACAATGACATTCTTACTTGCAGCAGCGCAACAGATATGTAAACATAGTACTAGCTCATTTGGAGGTTGTGTAGGAAGGAACTGCGGATGCTGGTTTAAACCGAAGATAGACGCAAAATGCTGGAGTAACTCAGCGGGAGAGGCAGCATCTCTGGAGAGAAGGAATGGTTGACGTTTCAGGTCCTGAAACGTCACCCATTCCTTCTCTCCAGAGATGTTGCCTGTCCCGCTGAGTTACTCCAGCTTTTTGTGTCTACTATTATTTGGGGGTTGTAGTGTTTAATATCTTATTGTAGGGGTGAAGCTAAGAAGCTGCTCCTAAACCCGGATATTACAGTTTTCAGGCTCCTATACCTTCTTCCCGATGGCAGGAATGATATGAGAGGGCCGTGTGGGTCTCTGAACTCAGCGGGTCGTCTTCTTCTTGCGTATGGCGTGCATAGCCTAAAGTTATAGGACAACTTGTTCTATTTGACCTTATTTGATTGTGCACGCCGGGTTGATTGCATTCGTCGAAACAAGGCAGGCCACATGAAGGCTGCGTTTTAGTCCAGGAAAATAAAAACTTTGATTTGGGTGATGCTCCAAATGGAGCAGGAGACTTCAGGGTTGTATTTGTGGCTTTCTTTTGCTTTTTTTTTCCACATCATTTCATCCTTTTTGTTGTTACTTTGTGAGAATCCATTAATTTGCTTCAATTATGTACCTCGGTACATGTGACAATAATAATCCTAAATCATTAAGTAGATAATTGTTATTTGTAGTTTTACTTTGTCTGCCTTGACTTCAACTTGTTCCTACTCCAAGGCTGTCATCTGATATCTCAAAAATTAAAAAAAATATATATAAAATAACAACAAAAAAAGCCCACCTGGTGAATGCCTAATGGTAAAAGCTAAAAAAAAATGTTGCCTACAAAACAACGCCTTCCATTTAAATTTTTTATTCATTTTGAGTTTCTCAAATTGAGTAGAAATTGGGGTTGCTCATAAATGAAAACAAATACTAAAGAGAGTAAGGTAGACAAAAATGCTGGAGAAACTCAGCGGGTCGTCTTCTTCGTGCGTATGGCGTGCACAGCTTAAAGTTGTAGGCCAACTTGTTCTATTTGACCTTATTTGATTGTGCACGCCGGGTTGATTGCATTCGTCGAAACAGGGCAGACCACATGAAGGTTGCAATCTTCCACCCCATTCAGCGGGTGAGGCAGCATCTATGGAGTTAATGCTACGTAGCTTTCCAGCATCTGCAATTCTTTCTGAAACACTAAAGAGAATAAAATCGCCTTGTCAAGATTTAATATCACAATTAATAAAAGCCACTAATAAAAGCCAGTTAAGCAAATAACTGGGAATAACTTACAATTCATGTATATATCCTCAATGCATAATCATATTTTCATCTGCTCAGAAAAATCTGTTGATTGTATTGATGCTCACCACAATTGCTCGTTAATCTTTAATGATATCTTGAATCCAGGTAATGCTGTTATGATGTATGTTTCCAGAATGCTAATTGAATATAATCAGAGAATATAATGTGGGTTTAATTGGTAATAACTCATTTGTGAGAAAGAACTAGTGTACCATTTAAATTTGACTTTGGTAATTGGCAAGCAGAGAAAAATCTGTCTTGGATTTAAACAGAGTAGGGGGAAAAAACTGTTTCCATTTATCCTCCATGCTGTAATCAGACACCATTGTTTATAAAAAGCACAACTGCCCTTGCATTGTGGTCGGCCAATGAAATTGACAAGTGATCATATCTGTTGTCACAAGTGTAATGCTATTGTATGAACCAATGTGATAATCAGCTTTAATATTTTTGGATTGCAATACCAAAAAATAAATGTTTAGGTATTAAAAAGACCTATATTTTTGAAATCCTGAGGGGAAAAAGTAACTTTGTTATTTTGAGTCTGAAACTCTCCAGCCCCTAATCTCCCTTTTCCCATTGACACAATTTTTATTGCTACAATTTTCTAAAATACAATGTTTTCCGAGGAACACAACTACTTTTAGTTGGGCAGACATTGAAAATTTAAAGAAACCTAACTGGAGTTTAGCTATGGTGAAATTTCAGCTTTGGAGTTTATACCTCCACTATTCTAGCCTATTTGAAATTTTCATTTCGAAAAAGAGTTTTGAGATTTGCAATTCATTTTCCTGTACTCTTCCCTCTAATGAACTTTAGAATCTCTTATCTCTATCCATTAGACATTATTAAGACATATTTCCTGCCTTGTACTTTTATTAAAAAAGAATGAACCAGTTTTGTAAAGAAAAACTACTTTTGTTTCAAAGGCACAAACCATGAATTATGTTGGACAATTGGCCGGGCAGGTATTTGTCACGGTGAAAGAACTTTACAAGGGATTAAATCCTGCTACTTTATCTGGCTGCATCGATATCATCGTTGTCCAACAGCCAGATGGCAGTCTCCAGTGCTCCCCATTCCATGTTCGCTTTGGGAAACTAGGAGTGCTTCGATCCAGAGAAAAAGTGGTAAGTCAGCAACAACCTTTTAGTTTATTGGGGGAATATTCTTTTACATGTAAGAATGACTAGTTAGAGACACAGTGTAACATTGGAACAATTGAATATGCTAAATGTTAAGAACATGTCATGAGCCCTGCTTGGGCCTTTTGTTGGATAGCTTGCCCACAACAGAATATTAAAGAATTGAATTCTTTAATGTAGATCGAATCTTTAAGAATGATAGAATTAGTATCTGGAAGCCATGATCTCGTCCAGAAATACTTAAACATAATGGATTTGGCAAAGCTGTTGATTTTTTGAGAAACAAGCAAAATAGTGTATTTTCATTAGTAATGTAAAAAGCCAATTTTATATTAATGTATAAAAGAGGGTTTTGACCCGAAATCTGGTCCAATGCCGTAGGCAGTCAGGTAACCTGAATAGTAAATGTGATTAGGAGTGTTATGCAGGGTAAAACCTACTGTTCAATCTTCATAGTTGCCTGTATACAGAAACGATTTGTGTAATGTAACATGGACAAATAACAAAATCAACTTTTAAACCTTTTGGAAGTGTAATCACTTTTACTCTTTGTCTGATCTTCCTTAAAAATGTATAATTTTCCATTCAAATGTGTTTTTAACATTTTTAGGTGGATATAGAAATCAATGGAGAACCTGTACAACTGCAGATGAAGCTTGGTGACAATGGGGAGGCCTTTTTTGTTCAAGAGACAACAAATAATAAGGTAATATCAGGTTTTGTTTCTGAACTGCTTTCCATGTATTTCCAGAAAAAGACTGGGGCAAGGCTCCTGAAATTTTATTTAAAAAATGTTTGTTGTCAACAGGGCAAAAATGCCTAAAATATTTCTTCAGGCCATCTGCTTTCCCACAGCCCAACAGTTTGCCCTTCTTTCTACTTCATTGAGACTTATTTTTCTTCATTGCATATTGCACATAAATAACTATGAAAAAAAAACAAGATATGGGGTGGATCTGAAAAAATTGCAGAGGAAAATGGATGATTTAAAATAAAGGAGTAAACATTTTACAGTTGGAGTTTCATGTGGAAAAATGAGAACTAATTTCACTTTGGTAGAAAGAAGAGAACACCATTACCTTGTTTAAGTGGAGCTTTTGAATGCTGCTGGAGGAGGATCAGGGTGTCCTTGTATATGGTACACAATGTTGCCATATTCAGGAAGGCAAATGGAATATTTTCAAATGGATTGAGTACAAAAATCTTGCAGCAGCTGTACAGTACAACGTTGAAGTTATCCTGGAGTACAGTCTGGATATATTGTATCTTTGAAGAGAATCTTTTCAGTTTCTGTGTTACAGATGAGCTCATTAGGGACCTATGAGTGTGAAGGAGGAGATTTTTGGTGGAATGGGTGGAAAAGTTGTTTGTGATGTGGAGCACTCCATGTGTCATTTACATTGGGTTCTTGGAACATAAACTCTGCTCAGAGTGCTATCCTGAATATTCCTTCTTCACACTATTTGATCATGCCGGAGAATTTACAAGGAACTGGTGGAGATGTTCCACCTTGTAAGGAAGCTTTGAGAACAAGCATATGGAGTCTCCAACTACAATGGTGTTGCCTGACAATTGGCCTCTTTGGTTTTGGCTCAACGACCCTTTTTGCTTCACAAGCCAGTCCGCCACTCAGTGTGTTAACGTCTTCTGTCCCGACAGCTTCTAAGTGGGTGAACCTGTTCACAAGAGGTACAACACCCGGGGACATTTGCATTCCACGTTTCCTTCCCTTTCTCACCGTCACCCACCTTCTCTCTTCCAGTTCCTTAGGTGTAACAATCTTACTGTAGGACTTGTCGAGGAACGACTCAGTTTCTCGGATGAACCTGAGGCCATCCACTTGCTTCTCCAGTTCCCCAACGCAGCCTTCAGGAGCTGTACCTGGATGCACTTCTCACATTTGTAGCAGCCAGAGGCACCAGCAGTGTCCTTGACCTCCCACATACTGCAAGCATCACATTGAATCAGCTTGCCTGACATCTCCTTTCTTTCGTCTCTCCATCTCCAGCGTTTTGAGTAGCCTCCTCTCCTCAGTCTCCTCGCCGAAGACTCTCGAGCCTAAGACTCGCACTTTTCTCACAAGGCCGCTCCCTAAGAGCCTTCTTGCTTTTAATAATTCGACACAATAAACAGTAAAATACTCCACATTAAAAGAAGACTTTATATAATCTTTTATTTTCCCAATATTTTGTTTTCCGTTCCATCTAATCATTTGAATATTCTTTGTCCGATTCCAAATGTTTTGTAGTAATAGAGTTTCTGCAGTCAACACACTTCCATAATTCTGTACAAGGCACACCATGCTGTTGACATGAGCATCTTCCTTTCCCTGTACTTGACTTCTCACAGCTTGTTTTCTTGCATGAACAGTATGTTAATTCTAGCAATGTGCTTGGGGCTGGAGGCAGATCAGCCCAGTCATGTCCAATTCACCACCAACAATTTTCCACCCATGTCCCTTTGGACTGGGAATTTGGTGCTCGACAGTTGCTGTTTGTTGACTATCATTTGTCATGGATCGAAGCAGTCGGGGCCGGCTCATCTGCTTCACCATCAGGAACTGCCTCGTGAATCACCTGCTTTAGGCTTTTCAGCGTCTATGGATTGAACTAAATTAAAGGAGGCAAAAGGAATGAAAAGCAACATAAATCAACGTCCGCAAATATGTCTTTTTATTGTTCAAAGTAACATCACGTGACCATAAATACTAAGAAATGTTGTTTTAGACCTATCATTACTTTTCTTCCTTCGAGACCTTGCTTTAAGCTCGATGTATTGTTGTAATGTTGCAGAAGTGACGATAGCACTCGGCATGATATCCCGGGATACACTGCTGCCTCCTAATAATAGAAGATAAAATGTGTAAGGGAGTGTAGGGGTTTCGGTTCCCTTTACTCCACTTCGGGCCCAACTGCCCGAGTTATTCTCTCCCTTGTCGGAGGGTCAAACGGCCACCACTCCACTCGAGCGGGTCCCAAGAGAGAGAATACAACAAAAGGGATTCCCCTGGGTTCTAGACCTTGGACTTATGGTGGGATATGATAAAAGGTTGACTTGACCAGAGTGTGCTGATGAGAGAAAACAGAAACCAAGATGGACTCAAAGCAAGTCTAAAATTTACAGGCTTTATTAAACAATGAGAAATCGAATCTCACCAACACTACATAATACGTGGCTAAACTTATGCTTTAAACTAAGACTATGGAAGGAAAATTATCGGGCACGTCGTAAAACTTACTTTACACAATTTTACTTGCAAGTACACCCCCCCCATCCCCTTCTTCTCTCAACCTCTATCCTATTTCGGGAACTTCACCAGGTCACTGGGGCACTTACAGCTAGATTGATGCAGGGTCACGAGCCGTCCAGCAGAGCAGAAAGAGAGAACGAGTTCTGGCTTGACTCCTGCTTTTTATACCTGAGTTTCTCCCTTGAAACCCCCCAGGTGGTCCTCTGGACAAAAGGGTCTTTTGATGATTCCCAGTTTCGATCTGGCATGAACAATTGCTGATGTCATGATCCCTCAGCCTGATCGTTATCCCATCGCCTAGATGGGCTCCCATTGTCCTGATGGATGGGTCATCCACGAAGGTGATTGTGCTTGCTGCTGGCCTGTTTACCACCGTCTGCTGAGGCTTGGTACCTTCCTTTGTGTTTCCAAGATAATCTCGTTATCTCCGTCTCAGCCTTTCCTGCTCACATCATTCGCACAGTGGTGTAATGCCCAGGCCCACAGACAGGTTTGAAACTGGTTCTTCCTTTGTGGATTGGGGTTTTTTCCGTTGCAGCCAGCAAATCTGTTTTTAAAATGTCCATGTCCTTATCCGAGTTCTTCCATAATTTTGGAGGATTTGCCCCAATAACTTACATGCCCCTACGATACGTCCAGGCTTGCATGGACCGTATCGATTGACAAAGTTAGTGGGCAACTCCTCCAGCCTCAAGAGCTGTAAACATTCCTGGCGAGATGGTGAAATTATGTACCCCGAAAGACCCCTTAATTGCTAAACTAGGCCCTCGAAGCACATTAACTTACACTATACACCTTTTACTTTAAATCAATCCCACAAACCATACAGTACCATCATGACCATTCCTTGAAAATGCAGGGATCACAACATATGTACGAAAACCATTGCAATAGAGTACAGACATTTTACAGTGACGAGGTGTCGTTACAGCGACGTCGGGCGGCTCGATTTACCAGCTGTTGTAATTTGGCCATCCTCCGCCTTTTAAATTTGCAATTAATGCATAGCAAATACACCACAATTATCATCTGGCAGATGATCAGAACATGGGACACGATGCGGACCCATGCTGGAACTATGAACCAGGACTCCAGGTCCCACCAACGTGGAGACTTGATCTCTTCGATCTCCCTGGCGATATCCAGTGTCTTTTGTTCCAGGAAGAAGAAGTGTTTGTGTGACAACTCGACCGCCACCAGCAACTCTTTTAATTTTTCCTTCACTGGGGGAATATCATACCCGAAATGGGCCACATAGTTAGATAAATCAGTTACATTTTCTCGTACCCCTGAAGAGTCTCGTTAATTTCATTTTGTTATGAGTTATTTAAGCGAGTTGAGACCTTTTACTATAATTACTGCTCTTAATAAATAGTTAAAATGAGAAATATAATCTGCATCAGGATGTGCCCAGTATTATTTTCCTGACGGGAAGAACATCAACAGGAAATTGGGTGCAAACAGTTCAAAACCTGACACAAAAACAATATTTATGCTTAAAGCTCAGAAACAACTGTGTCTAATTGACTGTCCTGAAAGCATATTCCTTATCAGCTGGAGATTCCAGATTGGAGGCAGTGATCAAAATCATTCAGTGTTGATAAGTTATGTGAATCGTGTGGGCTGATGCACTTGAATAAGTCTTTTTGTGTGAATGTGTGTTTCAAAAACTCCTACAGTTAATAAACTTGGAATGGAGTCCGAGTACGAGGGAGGGGAGAGAGGAGGTTAGGCAGAAGATGAGGTTTCTGTATTGTGGTTGTATACTTATGAGGGTATGGATAAAATGTGTCACATCTATATTAAAAAAAAAAAGCCAATTGACTTGTATATAAATGCTTCTCATTTTCCTTGTGATTTTATTTGCTTTTAATAACATCTGGGATGGGAGCTGATGCTGCAACATATATATCTGTAAAGATATGGCTTTGAAGTTGAGATGCCAATGTTATCTAACTATAGGATTGTTCCTGCAATTGCCATTGCCTCATAATGTAACTTCCAAATATTCCTGGATGGTAAATCCTGGCTATGCAGTGATATCATACTATATACGAGTACAATCAAGCTTCACGCAAATACAAAGAGAAAAACATCAAGTGCAGAATATTGTTCTAGCATTACAGTTGCAATGAAAGTGCAGATTTTAAAAACAGTGCAACAGCCACTGTGAGGTAAATTGGGAGATGGGAACTACACACTTTGCTTATGATCGGACCATTCAGTAGTCTGATAACAATGGAGAAGAAGCTGTTCCTAAATCTAGTAGAGTTGCTTTCAAGCTTTTGTATCGTCTGCTTGATGGGAGGGGAGAGGGAATGACCAGGGTGTAAATGGTCCTTAATTATGTTGATTGCTTTCTGAGGCAACATGGAGTGTGGATGGTGTCAATGGGGGAGGAGGCTGAATTGTGAGATGAACTGTACACAGTTCTCCACAATTTGTTGCCATGCTGGGCAGTGCTGTGATGCATCCTGATGCTTTCAATGGTGCATTAGTAAAGGTTGGAACTGTGCCAAACCACCTTAGTCTTTCACGGAAGTAGACATTGGAATATTTTATATGTTGTTGCAACATGGTTGGTCCAGGACAAATTGTTGATGATATCTAAGCATATAAAGTTGAAGCTCTTAATCATTTTCACCGTGACACCTTTCATGCCTTCTGGAGTGTGTAAACCACCTTGTTTCATGAAGTCAATAACAAGCTCCTTCATCTTAGTGACATTGAGAGCGAGGTTGCTGCCTTTACACCATGTTTCTCGATCTCCATCCTGTGCTCCATCTCTTCACTGTTCATGACTGTTGTCTGCAAATCTGTAAATGGAGTTGGGGCAAAATTTGGCCGCGCAGTCGTGAGTGCATAAGGAGTATCGTAAGGGGCTGAAGCACACATCTCTGCAGGGCACCAGTTATTGAGTATTATCATGGGGGATGTTTTGTTTCATCCTCACTAAATGCAGACTATGGATCGGGATGTTCAGGGTCCATTTGCTGAGGGGTCTGCTGAATCCCAGGAGAGTTTGGTTTGGATTATTGTGTTGAAGGTGGAGCTGTAGTCAATAAATAGCATTCTATGTCTTGTTACTCTGGATTTTCCAGAGGTGAGTATGGGGCCAGGAAGATGGTGTCTGCCATGGATCTGCTATGACAGTAGGCGAACTGTAGTGGATCAAAAATGTATGGGAGGCTGGAGTTATGGTGCACCATCTCATGAAGCATTTCATGATGGTAGTGCCATTGGATGGTGGTCAGTAAGGCATGGTATCTCGCTTTTCGTTGGCACCAGGCCGATAGTGATGTTCTAAAACAGGAATCTCGGAATAGACCTCGCAGTGATTGAAGATTTCCTTGCATACTTCTGCCAGCTGGCTTGCGAAGGTCCTACAGATGTGGTTGGAGACACCTGGGCCTGTTGCTTTCTGTGGGTTCACTCTCAAGAAGGCCGATCTGGCCTTTGGGACTGTGACCGTGGGTGCAGTCGCACCCAAAACTGACAGTGTGGATGACATAGTTCCACCAACCTTTTGTTCAAAGTGAAGCACACAGTAATTCCATTGATAAAACAGAATTGGCATAAAGACGATAACTATTTTCAGGATATATTATGAATCGATCTTATATTTGGTATAATAAGATTCTCAATGATAAGTGAGAGTTTTCAGTATATATTATGAAGCAATCATATTTTTGATATTATAAGATTCTTATTCCTTCAATGGTTAGAAAGAAGGAATAATTTAGATTGAATCTGACTGCACAGCATCACCTAATACTCTGGTATCTGTTTGTAGTGTTACAATGTTATTTTTTATTACAGTTATAATGCTTTGAAAAAGTATTGTTGTCAGTGCTGAAAATCACAAAAAAACAATTGGTTCAGTGTTTCAGCTGTTCAGTATCACGTGTAAATCACTTTGATATCATAGTTGCAAATTATAAAGGTGGAGTCTTCGTTCCATGTGATTGGGAGTTTTGCTATTCAGGGGAAAATCCAGCCTATGTATAAGGTTTGGAATTGTATACCTTTGCAGATTTACTTAGCTTGATGTGTGCACAAATTTGGTAATGAGACCTGGGTGTAGCCTAAATATTTCCTATTACTCATCTGTCTTTCCTACTCCTCCCAGTCACTTTAACCTTGGTGATCTCCAACATTCACCACATTGGCCCTCATTCACCACATTGGAGAAACATTTCTTGAAGTAAGGGGTTTGATCAGTCTTTCAGTATACCTTTTCCTGTTATCTTCGCAATTTGCTTTTACTGGTTCTTTCCTGAAGGTGGTTACAAATGTCAAGATGAGGGACTGAAAGACTCTGTGGAGCTTGAATTTTAATCCAATCTGGACTGATGGGTGGAACTCTTCCTTTGTTCCGACTTTAAACATATAGGTACATGAAAAATGTATGTGGAGCAAAGTTGGAAATCAGATGATATAGGGCTGTCTATTTGTCAATTTGAAATATTGTTTTTTAATATTCAGAACGGTGAAAATAATTGAATTTGATGCTTTAATCAACCATGCAACAGCATCATAATAGTGTGCTCCAATTCCATGATAACCAAATAGGATGCGCCGATAACAAAGATCATTTAAAAGGAATTCAAACAGATGTCTTCACTGACTGAACCATCATGGGTCAGCATCATGTCCTGCATTTGAACCTGAAGTGATTGGTTTTCCTTCATTGCTGTGATTCAGTCCAGATCTGCGTTTGAGTTACCTTGCTCTAGATTTTGCAATTGGGATTGAACCTTGAAGAAAGCTCCCCTTAAAAATGTAGCTGCCATTGAGGCATATAATTAGTTTTTCTGCTGTCAGGAGTTAGTTTGAGGGATACTTGGAGTTCACCAGTTGATAATGTGATGAACAAATTAGGAAGGATGGAAGAACATTTTAATTAATGTTTTAAACTCAGAGAGAGATAAATAATTTAAACAAATGTACATGGTTAGGGTAGAAGCTAAAATATAACTTTATAAAAGGATAACAATGCAATTACAATTTTCATCAATTCAATTAATTCCCATGGTTACAATGGAGTGCAGACCTGTGGAAGAGGGTTACATCACGAACAGCAACTTTGCCTTTCCAATTTTTATGCATGTGCGGAAATCTTGTGGTTGCTTTCTTATCAGTGTAAACCAGCATCTGCAGTTCCTTCATACACATTGATAGCTTCGCCACTGACTATTGCAATGTACAGGCCATTTTATTGTTGTTGCCTTCCAGGTCAACATTAAGGCTATAATAATAATAATAAACTTTATTACGGACTCAAGGTCCAGACAAGGGGCAACATTACATTAAAAATGCATTGCATATCAAATATCATAAATATATATAAAATCATGGTATATCACATAAAAACATCATAATTTATATTTAACAAAAACCCACAATACTTAAGTTAAAAATCCAGATTAAAAGATGATCAATGGCCTACAACAAGACAGCGATACCAGTGTCCCAACAACTGGGATTCGTAGCGTATAGTGCTAACCCTTATGTTTGTCAAGGCCACAATAAGCACATTTTTATAGTCATTTATCCTGCAAATGAATTTATACATGTGGTGTCTTAGGATAGCTTCTAAAGTACTGACTCCTGCAGCCACAAACATATTACTGGCACTACACCATCTAGGTTGCCTTAGCAGTGTCCTCATGGCATCGTGATATGCCACCTTTAGTCTCTGCATACTTGTCTTTAAATAGTTCGACCACAGGTGCGCAGTGTACAGGGGTGTGCAGTATGCTCTAAATAGCGACATCTTCACCACATCTGCACACGCACCAAATTTACGCAAGAGGATATTTGCCTGTACATACAGCATGCGTCGTTGCCTATAAATATCCTCATCATCTGTCATTTGTTCTGTAATAATATGCCCTAGATATTTTATCTTATTACAGACACTAAGATTGTTGTCAGACAATTTAAAAACAGGATATTTTAGGCATTTATCCTCTTTGGTTCTACAGACCATAACAGCACTCTTACTAGCATTATATTTAATGTCATGTTCCACACCATACACGGAAAATATAGTAAGGAGCTGCTGGAGACCAGCGCTAGATGGACTAAAGACCACAAGATCATCTGCATACATAATATGGTTCACTAAAATATTACCAATCACGCACCCAGTGTTACAGGCTTTCAATTGTTTGGACAGATCATCAATATATAGATTAAAAAGGACTGGGGACAAAATTCCCCCTTGTCTAACACCATTGCTAACCCCAAATGGGGCTGAGACCCTATTGCCCCATTTTATTTGCATAGTCTGGTGGGCATACCAGTAGGCCAGAATTCTAACAACGTATTCAGGCACTCCTCTTTGACTCATTTTACCAAACAGCTTTCTGTGATTAACACGGTCAAAGGCTTTGGAAGCATCAATAAAGCACATAAGGATTGAAGAGTTTTTGCCTCTATATTTGTTTACAATCTCCTTTAGGGCATGTATGCATGTCAGTATGTGAGGCAGGAGGCAGAGAATGGTAGCACTCTGACCCAAAATGTAGGGGAGAGAGAAGAAAAAGACAATAAACAGAGAATAAGAGAGGGTGGGTTTCTTAAAAGAAAGGTGGATGAACTTAGAGCCTGGATTGACACCTGGAAGTATGATGTTGTGGCGATCAGTGAAACATGGTTGCAGGAGGGCTATGATTAGAAACTAAATATTCCAGGATTTCGTTGCTTCAGGTGTGATAGAATTGGAGGGGCAAGAGGTGGAGGTGTTGCATTGCTTATCGGGGAAGATATTACGGCAGTGCTTTGGCAGGATAGATTAGTGGGCTCGTCTAGGGAGGCTATTTGGGTGGAAATGGGAAAGGGATAGCAACACTTATAGGGGTGTATTATAGACCGCCAAATGGGGAGCGAGAATTGGAAGAGCAAATATGTAAGGAGATTGCAGATATTAGTAGTAAGCACAAGGTAGTGATTGTGGGAGATTTCAATTTTCCACACATAGACTGGGAAACACATTCTGTAAATGGGCTGGATGGGTTGAAGTTTGTAAAATGTGTGCAGGATAGTTTTTTGCAGCAATACATAGAAGTACCTACTAGTGAAGGGGCGGTGCTGGACCTCCTGTTAGGAAATGAGACGGGTCAGGTGGCAGAGGTATGCGTTGGGGAACAGTTCGGGACCAGTGATCACAATACCATTAGTTTCAATATAATTATGGAGAGGGTCAGAACTGGACCTAGGGTTGAGATTTTTGATTGGAGAAAGGCTAACTTTGAGGAGATACGAAAGGATTTAAAAGGAGTAAATTGGGACAGTTTGTTTTATGGGAAAGATGTGGAGGAGAAATGGAGTATATTTAAAGGTGAAATTTTAAGAGTACGGAATCTTTATGTCCCTGTTCGGTTGAAAGGAAATTGTAAAAATTGGAAAGAGCCATGGTTTTCAAGGGAAATTGGACACGGTTCGGAAAAAGAGGGAGATCTACAATAATTATAGGCAGCATGGAGTAAATGAGGTACTTGAGGAGTATAAAGAATGTAAAAAGAATCTTAAAGAAATTAGAAAAGCTAAAAGAAGATATGAGGTTGCTTTGGCAAGTAAGGTGAAAGTAAATCCAAAGGGTTTCTACAGCTATATTAATAGCAAAAGGATAACGAGGGATAAAATTGGTCCATTAGAGAGTCAGAGTGGACAGCTATCTGCAGAGACAAAAGAGATGGGTGAGATATTGAACAATTTATTTTCTTCGGTATTCACCAAGGAGAAGGATATTGAATTATGTGAGGTAAGGGAAACAAGTAGAGTAGCTATGGAAACTATGAGATTCAAAGAAGAGGAAGTACTGACACTTTTGAGAAATATAAAAGTGGATAAGTCTCCAGGTCCGGACAGGATATTCCCTAGAACATTGAGGGAAGTTAGTGTAGAAATAGCAGGGGCTATGACAGAAATATTTCAAATATCATTAGAAACGGGAATAGTGCCGGAGGATTGGCGTACTGCGCATGTTGTTCCATTGTTTAAAAAGGGGTCTAATAATAATAATAATAACTTTATTTGTTAAGCACCTTAAAAAAACAACCAAAGCTGACCAAAGTGCTGTACAGAAAAAAGAAAACAAGCAAGACATCATAAAACAGGCTGAACAACAGAACATACAACTAACACGAGGCGCATAAATTACATACGAAAATCCAAACAATAAATTAAAATACATAAAACACGAGTACGAACCACGCAGCAAAACCAAGCAAATAAAGTAAATAAACAATTCAACACCTTACTGGTCTACAAAGGCCACGGAGAATAGATATGTCTTCAGGAGCGACTTAAAACAGCAAGAGAAGGGGCCTGTTTAACGTGCAGAGGCAATTCATTCCACAATCTCGGAGCCGACACAGAAAAGGCACGGTCCCCTCTGAGCTTCTGCTTAGTCTTTGGCTCAATCAGGAGCAGCTGATCATCTGACCTGAGAGAGCGGGAGGGCGAATAAGGGTGAAGAAGCTCAGATAGGTAGGACGGGGCAAGACCACTTAGGGATTTAAAAGTAAATAAAATAATTTTAAAACGAATCCTATACTGAACAGGCAGCCAGTGGAGAGAGGCCAAAAGGTGTGAAACATGATCATGCTTTCGTGTGCCAGTCAAGAGACGAACAGCTGCATTCTGTACCATCTGGAGACGGGCGATGGAGGACCAACTAACCCCCAGATACAGTGCATTGCAGTAATCCAGCCGAGTGGTAACAAAGGCGTGGATTACCGTCTCAAAGTGCCGCCTCGCCAAAATCGGCTTTATTTTTGCCAGCTGCCTCAGATGGAAAAAACCATATTTAACAACAGCCCTTACCTGACAGTCAAATCTAAGCTCAGGGTCCACTTTAATCCCCAGGTTCGTGATGTTAGGTTTGAGATATGCAGACAAAGAGCCTAGATCAACACGGGGGGGGGGGGGGGCCCAGAGGTGCCACCAAAGATCATTACCTCCGTCTTGTCATCATTAAATTTTAAAAAGTTCAGTGACATCCAGGCCTTTATGTCACTAAGACACTCAAGCAAGAGCCCGACAGAGTGTACACCCCCCTTTCCAAGAGGCACATAAAGCTGACTGTCATCAGCATAAAAGTGGAATGATATCCTGTGCTTCCTAAGGATGGAACCGAGTGGGAGCAAATAGAGTGAAAAGAGGAGAGGGCCAAGAACTGAGCCCTGTGGCACCCCACACGAGAGAGGAGCAGAGGAGGATACTGAGTCCCCAAGGCTGACACAAAAAGTTCGATCAGCCAGGTACGACCTGAACCACTCCAGTGCTATGCCCCTGATACCCACCCACTGCTCCAAACGGGAGATCAGAATTTCATGATCCACTGTGTCAAAGGCAGCTGACAAATCTAAAAGCACGAGGACAACACAGTCACCATGATCAGTAGCCAAAAAAATATAATTAAAAACCCTCAAAAGGGCCGATTCTGTGCTGTGCCGGGACTTAAAACCGGACTGGAAAATTTCCAAAACGTCATGTTCCTCCAAAAAGGCCATCAATTGCCTGTGCACGATCCTCTCTAGGACTTTTGATAGAAAAGGCAGTTTGGAGATAGGCCTGAAATTCCCAAGAACTGCAGGGTCAAGAGCAGGTTTCTTAATCAGGGGTTGTACTACTGCATGTTTAAAAAGCGCAGGAACAACACCCGAGGACAAACTGCTATTAACGACAGCGATAACAGATGGTCCTACAGTGGGCAACACCTCCTTAAACAGCCGAGGAGGAACAGCATCATTCGGAGAACCTGAGGGCTTTGAACGACCAACAATCTCATGCAAAAAGGAAAGAGACACAGGATTAAACTGATCAAATACAGCCGTGCATGGAACAGATACCGAGGGGTCATAAGCAGATGGTGGGATTAGAGCTCTAATCATAGTGACCTTATCAATAAAAAAGCGGAGGAAGTGCTCACATACAGCAGGGGACGCCTCCACAGAGACAGCCTGCGGGGCATTAAGAACTGTGTTAATGGTGTTAAACAAAACACGAGGGCTGCGGCAGTCAGAGAGGATAATACCTGAGAAATGTTCCCTCTTAGCAGCTTTCACAACTTTCTGATAGTGACACCAACTCTCCCTCAACATTTGAAAAGACACCTGCAGTTTGGCTTTCTTCCACTTCCGCTCAGCTCTACGACACTCGCGCCTGACAGCACGAGTCGTGCCATTCATCCAGGGCTCAAATTTAGTTTTAGGCTGCCTGAACTTCAATGGAGCCACAGTGTCCAAAACAGTCTGGCAGGTGGAGTGAAACCACGAGCTAAGCTCCTCCGTATCACACACAGACTCAGGAACGATGGAGTTCAGAGCGAAAGCAGCCGAGAACTGAACAGCAGTGGAGGGGCTAATAACACGACAGTGCCGAGCAGGAGCGCGAGGTCGAACTGCAGTAGGTGCAATAATAACCTCAAATAACACAGGCATATGGTCGGAAAACACGGCATCACAAATCACTAGATTAGAAACGGGCAAACTGTATGATAGGACAAGATCGAGTGTGTGACCGTGCTCTTGTGTGGGTCCGGACACAGATTGGACAAGACTAAATGAATCAATGAGGTTCAAAAAGTCCTTTGCCATAGGCTTTTCAGGACAACACACGTGAACATTAAAATCCCCTACAATAATCTAGTGATTTGTGATGCCGTTTGTTCATCCGGAAGTGGCGGCGCTGCCCTGGCAGCAGCGGCTCGCCTGCAGTCCGTTGGTTTTTACTTTTTTGTATTGTTTTTTTTTCGTTTTTGTCTAGTTATGTTTTTGGTTTTTAGGCTGTGTTTATGTGGGGAGGGGGGTGGGGGGTGAAACGGGGGCTGCTGTCACTCCCTTCGGGGGAATACGACCTTTTTGTCGTATCCCCCTTCTTTGCCTCCGTCTACACTGAGGCCTAGCGGAGCCGGCGACCTCGGGACTCTGGAGGTAGCTGACAGGACTCGTCCATCCTGGCGCAGCCCAGGATGGAACGGTGCTCCCGTGAGAGCAGCATGGTGAGGGGCTGGAGTGGCCCAGCCCGAGGGAGGAACGGCACTCCCGCTGGAGTGGCCCCGCCCGAGGGAGGAATGGCACTCCCGCTGGAGTGGCCCAGCCCGAGGGAGGAACGGCACTCCCGTCGGAGTGGCCCAGCCCGAGGGAGGAACGGCACTCCCGCTGGAGTGGCCCAGCCCGAGGGAGGAACGGCACTCCCGCTGGAGTGGCCCAGCCCGAGGGAGGAACGGCACTCCCGCTGGAGTGGCCCAGCCCGAGGGAGGAACGGCACTCCCGCTGGAGTGGCCCAGCCCGAGGGAGGAACGGCACTCCCGCTGGAGTGGCCCAGCCCGAGGGAGGAACGGCACTCCCGTCGGAGTGGCCCAGCCCGAGGGAGGAACGGCACTCCCGCTGGAGTGGCCCAGGAGGAACGGCACTCCCGCTGGAGTGGCCCAGCCGGAGGTTTGAACGGTACTCACGTGAGGGCGATCCGGTCTGGGGGCTGGGACGGTGCTCCGGTGGCTGGGACGACGTTCTGGCGGCGGTGTCCAGAGTCCTGGGTTCAGCCGCGGGCCGGCGGCTGCGTGTGCTGGACTGGAGGTGCGGCGGCTTCGACCACCCCGGGCCGCAGTGTTTGAACCGGCCCGTTCGCGGGGTTCGGTGAGCTGCGGGACTGTTTGTACCATCGCCCGGTGGGGAATCGCCTCAGCGCAGAGGGAGAGACTGCAACCCTAAGATTTTTGCCTCCACCACAGTGAGGAGGTGTTTGGAGGACTCACTGTGGTGGAAGTTAATTTGTGTTTATTGTTGTTATTATTGTATCATTGTATGTATGACTGCAGGCACGAAATTTCGTTCAGACCGTAAGGTCTGAATGACAATAAAGGAAATTCAATTCAATTCAATTCAAGTACACGGTCATATTTAGGCATGATTTCAGCCAGGAAAACAGAAAAGTCATTTAAAAAGTCCTTATTGTACTTTGGGGGCCGATAGACCAGAGCACACAACACCGTGTTAGAGCCAACCAGCACAAACAAACTTAATTCAAAACTGGCTAAAGAGGATGAAAGCAACAGCTGTTTACATTTAAAATGACTCCTAAAGACAGTAGCTAGTCCTCCACCTCTGCCCGACGTCCGCGGGGAGTTAAGATAGCAGCAATCAAGGGGTAACATCTCAGCGAAAGCGCTGGACTCACCAACACCCAGCCATGTCTCAGTCACACAGAGGAGATCTAACCCTCTGGACTCAAAGAAATCTTTCAAAATAAAAGTCTTGTTCACCAGCGACCTAGCATTCACCAGGGCAATCTTGACAGGAACAGGCTGGTCCACGGCGTCCGATGTCAGGGGAGCCCGGCACAAGGGCCGCAAGTTGAGGAGATTTAAACCACGCCTGCGGGGTCGAGGAGAGGAGGGGCCACAAGGGAGGAGCAGTTCTTCCGGGCCAGCAGCAGGCAGCAGCCATCAGGGTCCAACGAGCGTTGAGGAACAACAAGTGTACGAACGGGACCAATCCCAGTCCAGGAAGACGCAGGTAAACACGCCAGACAAGCCTTCAGCCTCGTCAACCGGCTGCCGCGTTTACCCCGGCGATGTTTACGCTTACACCGAGGAAGTGGAGCCAGGACGAGGCAAAGGCGAGTCGGGGCCCTTGCCAGAAGAGGGGGTAATGTACCGCGACCACCACCAGCCAAGTCCACTGAACAAAGATCCAGCAGAGTTTGGCGATCATAGACCAACAGAGAGTCGACATCCAGGGTAAGAAGGGAAACAATAACAAACAGCACACACAACACCGGGAGCAACTGACGGCAGGCCACACACACCGGCGCCATCTTGGAACCCCTAAGAGTAAACCTAGCAATTATAGACCTGTTAGTTTGACGTCAGTGGTGGGCAAATTAATGGAAAGGATACTTAGAGATAATATATATAAGCATCTGGATAAACAGGGTCTGAGTAGGAACAGTCAACGTGGATTTGTGCCTGGAAGGTCATGTTTGACTAATCTTCTTGAATTTTTTGAAGAGGTTACTCGGGAAATTGATGAGGGTAAAGCAGTGGATGTTGCATATATGGACTTCAGTAAGGCCTTTGACAAGGTTCCTCATGGAAGGTTGGTTAAGAAGGGTCAATGGTTGGGTATTAATGGTGGAGTAGCAAGATGGATTCAACAGTGGTTGAATGGGAGATGCCAGAGTAATGGTGGATGGTTGTTTGTCAGGTTGGAGGCCAGTGACTAGTGGGGTGCCACAGGGATCTGTGTTGCGTCCACTGTTATTTGTCATGTACATCAATGATCTGGATGATGGTGTGGTAAATTGGATTAGTAAGTATGCAGATGATACTAAGATAGGTGGGGTTATGGATAATGAAGTAGATTTTCAAAGTCTACAGAGAGATTTATGCCAGTTGGAAGAGTGGGCTGTAAGATGGCAGATGGAGTTTAATGCTGATAAGTGTGAGGTGCTACATCTTGGCAGGACAAATCAAAATAGGACGTACACGGTAAATGGTAGGGAATTGAAGAATGCAGGTGAACAGAGGGATCTGGGAATAACTGTGCACAGTTCCATGAAAGTGGAAACGTATGTAGATAGGATGGTAAAGACAGCGTTTGGTGTGCTGGGCTTTATAAATCAGAGCATTGATTATAGAAGTTGGGATGTAATGTTAAAATTCTACAAGGCATTGGTGATGCCAATTCTGGAGTATGATGTAGAATTTAGGTCGCCTAATTATAGGAAGGATGTAAAGAAAATAGAGAGAGTACAGAGGAGATTTACTGGAATGTTGCCTGGGTTTCAGCAACTAAGTTACAGAGAAAAGTTGAACAAGTTAGGGCTTTATTCTTTGGAGCGCAGAAGGTTAAGGGGGGACATGATAGAGGTCTTTAAAATGATGAGAGGGATAGACAGAGTTGACGTGGAAAAGCTTTTCCCACTGAGAGTAGGGAAGATTCAAACAAGGGGACATGAGTTGAGAATTAAGGGACTGAAGTTTAGGGGTAACATGAGGGGGCACTTCTTTACTCAGAGAGTGGTGGCTGTATGGAATGAGCTTCCAGTGAAGGTGGTGGAGGCAGGTTCGTTTTTATCATTTAAAAATAAATTGGATAGTTATATGGATGGGAAAGGAATGGAGGGTTATGGTCTGAGCGCAGGTGTATGGGACTAGGGGAGAATACGTGTTCGGCACGGACTAGAAGGGTCGAGATGGCCTGTTTCCGTGCTGTAATTGTTATATGGTTATATGGTTAAGTCAGTGCCATGTTTAGCTTTAAAGCCAAACTGGTTATCTGTGGAGTTAACAAACTCATTTATTCTATCCGGCAGAACTCTTTCTAAGACTTTTGACAATATGCTGGCTAAAGCTATGGGCCTGTAATTATTTAGGCTGCCTACTTTACCAGCTTTGTCCTTAATGACCGGCAGTAACAGGACAGACAACATTGAGTCTGGTAACAAGCCATGAATCATAAAGCCAGTAAAACAAATAGCTAGGAGAGGAGCTATCCTCATACTCGCATACTTAAGATGTTCAGCAGAGATATGATCCAAGCCACTTGCTTTGTTGTTGGACAGCTTGTTCATGGCATGATACACTTCAGGAGACATAATCACCATCGAGTCATTACTCTAAATATTTTCCACCCTATACAAGTCACCTTGGACACAGTTGAATAAAGTGATATAATGTTGTCGCCATAACTCCGCGATATCAGCTGTTCCGGAGATTCCATCTTCAGTACATGGTGGAGATGTTTTACAACTGCTAAGAGCTCTCCCTTCCTTCCAAAAATCTGTAGCATTGTTACTTAGCAGCTACTTAGCCATGGAATCGGCCCTCATAGCTTGCTCATTTTTACAGATGAAGCGAACATATACTTATACCTTGCATTAGTGAGCTTCTTGTGCTCAAACACAGGCCCCTGTCTGGGTCTACCTGCCATAGTTATCCATAATTACTATATTGTGTAGGCAACATTGTGTGTCTGAAACAGCACTGTACTCTGAGCCCCGTGTAAGAGGAAGTTACTAAGCGGACAGAAACAAATCACCAGATTAAATAGTCTCTGCTGCCTGTACTCATCTTCATGCACTCAGTCCCATTTGCATAATTGGAACCAAGTCTGTGAAGCTGAGCATAACCAGGGGATGCAGCACCTGCATCTGTTCCAGCACTGGCACCAACATCCAGTGTCATCCTTGGCACTTTCTGCTTCATTTTATTAGCGTGATTACTTCCTAAGCGGCAGCCATTCTTTGACCCCATACTACTCACTCACTTTACAATGTCTTTAGTCCATAATCATCCTTTGTGCATGGTACCAACATCCCTTATAAACCCGTGTTATAGAAAACTGTTCTAAATCAATTGTGTCAATGGGGAAAAGGGAGTTGGTGGCCATTGAGTTCCAGGCTCTCAATAACAAACTTTCCATGCAGGATTTTCAAAATTAATGGTCTTTTCCATAACTACAGGTACTTCTGAATGTTTGTATTCATTGAATAGAATATAACGTGATATTAGGGAACACTATTTCATGGGCTGTGTTGCTTATAATGCGATTTTGATCACGAGCTAGACTAGAGAACTACTTAAAAGTTACTTTGGAAATTGACAAGCTGCAAATAAAGTCCAGAATGTTTTTATATTTCTTAAGAACTCAGTATCAGTTTCACAGCCATTGAAATTGACAAGCAGATGCATTCATTGACATTTGTGCAATGATACTCTATTAAACAATGTAATGTATAGCCCTTTTAGTATTTTTAGATTGCAGTAACAAAAATACCATTTTTGTAATTTTACTTTTTAAAATGCTGCAGGGAAAAAAATTATTTTGTTATTGCATATCTGAAATTTTCTAGCCCGTAACCCCCTTTTCCCTTTGACACAATTGTTTTTTTAACACTATTTTCTATAAACATAGAAAAATAGTTACAGGAGTCGGCCATTCGACCCTTCGTGCCATCACCGCCATTCAATATGATCATGGCTGATCATTCAAAAATTAGTACCCCGTTCCTGCTTTTTCCCATATCCCTTGATTGTTTTAGCCCTAGGAACTAAATCTAACTCTAACACGCTCTTGAAACATGAAGTTTCTTATAAGCTTAGCTGGCATTATAGCAGAACTATCTGTGCAAGTTTATTTTTGTTACCCTGGCTAAAACTATTAAATGCTGTTTGACACATTGTTTTATAGAATATTCCAGGGTCAACAGAAGCGATCACTAGTCAATTTCAGTGGCTATCCATGGTAGATTTAGCAGCTTTGTCCTCCTGAGACAACGACTTCTGATCACTACTTGGGGGCTACATGGAAATGTCTTTTTCCCTAAGTTTATTTTTCTCTGCTTGCCAATTTACAAAGTAACATTCAAGGGATTCTCTAATTCCTGATCAAAATTGTGTTGTACCAATTAGGATATAGCATGATAGCTGAACTACCTTGTTTTACAAGAATGTTGTTTCAACTAATTCTTCCTGCGTGATATTTTTCCTTGGTTATGAGAACAATGCAAAAATGTAGACATTCGTACAATGTTGGGTTACTGAGCTATGAATAGCTGTTGTTTGTTATTATCCATAAGGAATTACCATAATTACTTAAAGAATGATAATTGTAGGTCCTGTCTGACAATGTTTGAGGCAACAGCAATGGAATTTAAGTCAAGTCAAGTCAAGTTTATTTGTCACATACACATACGAGATGTGCAGTGAAATGAAAGTGGCAATGCTCGCGGACTTTTGTGCAAAAGACAAACAACCAAACAACCAAACAAACTATAAACACAATCATAACACACATATTCTTTTACATAATAAATAATGGAAGGAAAAACGTTCAGTAGAGTTAGTCCCTGGTGAGATAGGCGTTTACAGTCCGAATGGCCTCTGGGAAGAAACTCCTTCTCAACCTCTCCGTTCTCACCATATGGCAACGGAGGCGTTTGCCTGACCGTAGCAGCTGGAACAGTCCATTGCAGGGGTGGAAGGGGTCTCTCATGATATTGTTGGCTCTGGAGTTGCACCTCCTGATGTATAGTTCCTGCAGGGGGGCAAGTGAAGTTCCCATAGTACGTTCGGCTGAACGCACTACTCTCTGCAGAGCCTTACCTTGGCAGAGCAATTCCCAAACCAGATGGTAATGTTCCCGGACAAGGTGCTTTCCACCGCCGCTGCGTAGAAGCACTGGAGGATCCTCGGAGACACTCTGAATTTCCTCAATTGCCTGAGGTGGTAAAGGCGCTGCCTTGCCTTACTCACGAGTGCTGAGGCGTGTGATGCCCATGTCATATCCTCGGAGATGTGGACTGCCAGATATTTAAACCAGTTCACCCTATCCACAGGATCCCCATTTATCCTCAATGGAGTGTACGTCCTCGGATGATGTGCCCTCCTAAAGTCCATGATCAGCTCCTTCGTTTTTTTGATGTTCAAGAGGAGGCTGTTAGATCAGCCACCTCCTCCCGGTAGGCCTTCTCGTCGTTGTCTGAGATCAGGCCCACCTCCACAGTGTCATCAGCAAACTTAATTATTGAGTTGGAACTGAACCTAGCCACACAGTCATGTGTGTACAGGGAGTACAATAGGGGGCTGAGGACGCAACCCTGGGGCGATCCTGTGCTCAAGGTGAGGGACTTTGATGTATTCCCTCCCAACTTGACTACCTCGGGCCTGGCGGTGAGAAAGTCCAGGACCCAGGCACACAGGGAGGTGTTGAACCCCAATTCCATTAGCTTCCCGGCCAGTCTGGTGGGGACTATCGTGTTGAAGGCTGAACTGTAGTCTATGAACAGCATCCTCACGTAGCCCCCCTTCTGGCTTTCCAGATGGGAGAGAGCGGTGTGCAAGACCTGGGAGACCGCATCGTCCGTGGATCTGTTCGGACGGTATGCAAACTGCAACGGGCCCATGTTCCGAGGGAGGAAGGCGCAGATGTGTCTGGTGTTATGGTTATAGTTTCAGTTCCACTGTTGTAATATGTAGAAATCGGGTGATGATAACTGAGTTCATTTTCCCAGAAGTTATGATCTGGGAAAGTAAATTGGAAGATTCTTGTAATAGGAATTTGACATTGTATTTTGACTGATTTACAATCAATGTTTTCTTTCCATAAGGGCTTGTACTATCCAAAGTGACACAAATGTTATATTTAAGGCTTTTCATATGTGTTTTAATTTGTATACATTTATTTCTGTGGACATTGCTGCGCATCCAACAATGGTGGCTATGTGATGTATTGTAGAGTGCAAAAAGTCATGACAGCTTTTTGTGCATTGGATCTGTTGAAGGGGTACCAATTAGTCTAATTTCCTGTCTCCTCTTCCATGGTTCAGCAAATTCATCTTTTTCAAGTTGACACCATTTAGTACCATTTTGAAAATAACATTTCTTGCAGCACTCTTTCTGTAAGTGAATTCAAATTCAAAGCATCTTGCTGTCTTGGTTTCTAGAGCATTCATGCTGCTCTAAACCCCTTCTGTGCCATCTCCCGCAACCTCTTCCAAAATTGGTTTTGTTTGGCTTAAGGCCAGTATAACAGCTGGAGCTAACAGTTTCATGTTACCATAATATTGTGACTGGAATATTAAATTCTGTTAATCAGCAGTTTTAACAATAGACAATAGATGCAGGAGTAGGCCATTTTGCCCTTCGAGCCAGCACCACATTCAACGTGATCATGGCTGATCATCCCCAATCAGTACCCCTTCTCCCCATATCCCCTGACTCTGCCATCTTTAAGAGCCATATCTAGCTCGCTCTTGAAAGTATCCAGAGAACTGGCCTCCACCTCTCTCTGAGGCAGAGAATTCCACAGACTCACAACTCTCTGCGAGAAAAAGTGTTTCCTCGTCTCCATTCTAAATGGCTTACCCCTTATTCTTAAACTGCAGCCCCTGGTTCTGGACTCCCCCAACTTCGGGAACATGTTTCCTGTCTCTAACATGTCCAAACCCTTAACAATCTTGTATGTTTCAATAAGATTCCCTATCATCCATTTAAACTCCATACAAGCCCAGCCGCTCCATTCTCTAAGCATATGACAGTCCCGCAATCCCGGGAATTAACTTTGTAAATCTACGCTGCACTCCCTCAATAGCAAGAATATCCTTCCTCGTATTAGGGGACCAAAACTGCACACAATACTGTAGGTGTGGTCTCACTAGGGCTCTGTACAACTGCAGAAGGACCTCTTTGCTCCTATACTCGACTCCTCGTGTTATAAAGGCTAATATGTCATTCGCTTTCTTCACTGCCTGCTGTACCTGCATGCTTACCTTCATAGACTGATGAACAAGGACCCCCAGATCCCGTTGTACTTCCCCTTTTCACAACTTGATGCCATTTAGATAGTAATCTGCCTTCCTGTTTTTGATACCAAAGTGGATAACCTCACATTTATCCACATTAAACTTCATCTGCCCTGCATCTGCCCACTCCCCCAACCTGTCCAAGTCACCCTGCATCCTCATAGCCTCCTCCTCACAGTTCACACTGCCACCCAGCCTTGTGCCATCTGCAAATTTGCTAATGTTACTTTGAATCCCTTCATCCAAATCATTGATGTGTATTGTAAATAGCTGCAATCCCAGCACTGAATCTTGCGGTACCCCACTAGTCACTGCCTGCCATTCTGAAAGCGACCCGTTAATCCCTACTCTTTGTTTCCTGCCTGCCAACCAATTTTCTATCCAAGTCAGCATTCTGCCCCCAATACCATGTGCCCTAATTTTGCCCGCTAATCTCCTATGTGGGACCTATGTTTCCATTCTTGCCTTGCTTATGTTTCGCTTGTGATGTAGGAGGTAATTTACCCCACTTGGTTCCCTATAAAAGAGAATAGGATATATGTCCATCGACTCCCCCCGATTCCCCTGCACAACAAGGTAGTATATCTTTTGGCACATGAAAAGGAATAGGAGCACTCGGGTCATGGGGAAAACATGCAAACTTCACCTGCAGCTGAGGTCACCTGAGTGGCTGGATCTCTGTGGCAGCCACATTCCCTGATGTACCGCTGTGCCCTTGCTCTCCCTCCCATCCCCTCGCTCTTTCCCCTTTCAAGATTAATGTAAGCCGTTGAGGTGGTGCGTGAGTGGGTATCCAGTAGTGTTTGGAGGAGAGGACATCCAACATTTGAAGCAGTGAGATGGTCTTTTGAAATTATTGCAAAACCTATTTTAAAATACTGCAGAATGACAAACAATAGTACAGCTGAAACTTGTATTGCACTTCGTGTTTGTCTAGCATAAGGTAGCAATGTTACAACATTTTGAGATTTAAAAAATCAAGTCTGCAATTTATCCCATCAGATAAAGCATAAAAATAAGTTTAATTTGACACCTAATTCACTTTCATATCTCAAGTAATAAAAAAGTTATGGCCATTTTCATACTCGGAAATTAGCATCTTGTTCCCTATTGATTTTATATGGACATAAAAAAAAAAGCTGTGATCATGGACAGTCAAAAGCCCATAACCTTCTTAAAAATTAAGAGAACTGAATGAAATTTTCAGTTATCATAGATTGGACCATTCTGAAACAAATATAAAATAATCTTACTTGGATGACGTGAAATTAAAGCATATAATTAGTTAGTTACCCAATTGTAGCTAATTTCAAACTTCAATTACTAGATCTAAACATCTATCCATTTCTTAATAAATGATTAACATTTTTAAATAGCTTAAGTGTCCAAATAATATTCACAAATAATTCACAATAAAACATGATTTTAAAATCTCATTTACATCAATTTATAGGCCAAATGGAAGGAATTTAGTGTTCAATTGCTGTAAATTAAAGTCCATTTTAAATCAGCTTTCTAGTGGGTTCCTGTGAACGCGCTGGTTTAGAACGTTCACATTGCGCTGGATTTGTGCCCTCAAATGCCCAGAAAAATACTGCGGGATATAATGGGCCCAAAATGAACTACTCGCTATAGTAAACTTTGTATAAAGGGGTCTTAAGAAGCCCCTTTTAATGTAAAAATAAGGTACATACCTTTAATTGTTTGCTTTATAAAACCCTGGGGCTGCGAGAGGTCGCGGGTTGAGAGAGTGATTTTAAAACTATTATAACTATTATTCGAGGCCTATAAAACTAATAATACTTTTTGCGACGGGGTCTTTCAGCGATTTTTCGTTAATGATTTACTAGGCTGAACATCTTCGATTGGAACAGCCTAGTAAAAATCGCGTTTTAAACCCGCCCCCTCTAAACAGCGCCAAAATTGCGCACACGGGTTGGGGCAGATTCTCATCGACGATTAAGGTAGGTTTTGCAACATACCTACATAAGGAAATCAGTTTGACTCCGACAGTAAAGGACCTTGTTGTCGCGTTGAGGCGCATGGGCATCCTATGGGCGCGCGGGGCCGGTCCCACTGAGAAGCGAGGAGGGGTATGTAGTTCTGCGCGACATCGCGCGGGGCTCCAACATTTTGTAGCGAACGAATACTTTGCGCGCCAACGGCCTGTCACGTAACTGACGGCCAAAGTGGGACAGACCCAAGATCCTGGTGTGATGCAACGTCTCACCTCCAACAGCAGCAGAAGCAGGCAAACGATCGCCGAACTTGGCCTGGGGCTCACGGCCGTTGCGGTCCGAATCTGCCCCCACTTCTATTCCCAGAGCGGGGCAAAAAAATTGACGATAGACACAAAATGCTGGAGGAACTCAGCGGGACCGGCAGCATCTCTGGTGAGAAGCAATGGGTGACGTTTCGGGCTGAAGAAGAGTCTCAACACGAAACGTCACCCATTCCTTCTCTCCTGAGATGCTACCGGTCCCGCTGAGTTTCTCCTGCATTTTGTGTCCATCATCAAATTACGTCACGCGCTCCAGACGGCTGTGCGGGCGCATGAAATCGCGCGCGAACTTCGCGGGACTGTCGCGCCTCAACGTGACCACGAGGTTGCATAATTAGCGTGCCAAGGACACGTAAGGGGCTTAAGTCTGTACCTTGGAAGTGGCCGAGAAGTTGTATACCACTAACCATTAAAATCCAACAGGAACAAAAGTATTGTTGCTTACCCATTAAGATTGAGAAATAAACCAGTTGCTGTTCAGTTAAATTGTTTACCTTGTACCTAAAATGCATAGCACAATGTTGACCCGCTTGATCCAATGAGTTCCTCCAGCATTTAAGAGGGAACTGCAGATGCTGGAGAATCGAAGGTTACACAGAAAAGCTGGAGAAACTCAGCGGGTGCAGCAGCATCTATGGAGCGAAGGAAATAGGCAACGTTTCGGGCCGAAACCCTTCGTCTGAAGAAGGGTTTCGGCCCGAAACGTTGCCTATTTCCTTCGCTCCATAGATGCTGCTGCACCCGCTGAGTTTCTCCAGCTTTTCTGTGTAACCTCCGAGTTCCTCCAGCAGTTGTTTTTTTGCACTTATTTGCCCTAGGTCATTTAACAAAAGTACATGTGACTTATAGCAGGAAATAAGCTTAATATTGAATATAGTCAGTGATACACACGGGTAAGAGGGCTTAAAATTCAGCTGCAATTGAAATAATAATTTATTGTCTTCTAGGTAAATGTTCCTTCACACCTTGCCACTTCACCTATAATAACTTCTGAAGGTGCTGCATTGATGGAGGCCACAATGGGTAGAAGCTTTCTTGATAAGCAGAGAAACCTGGAATCTACTGGAACCTTGCAAGCTTCAACATCTGTTCACATTACACCATCTTCTTTAGAAAACCAATCGAGCAGTAGCTCTGCGAAGAAAAGAAGAAAAAAGAGACGCAAATCAAGGCTTGATAGCATAAGGAGAGATACTGTTGGTGATACGTCAGAGAATGAAGACATGTTTCCTATTGAAATCAGCTCTGAAGAAGAGGCGGAATTAACTGAGACTTCAACAAGGTATGTAACAAAACAATTCTCGTCAGTGCAGATAAAAAATGTATAGGGTTTTTATAGTTCTGTTCCACGAACCTGTAGCTTTGGATGTGAAGACATTTTATCCACTTGTTTATGGTCTTCCCTTGAAAGATCAATTATGGTGAATTTAGTCTTTGGATCCATTTTGACAATTTTTGGTTAGGAGCCATATGAATTTTTTTTTTTGTTCCACCCTGCACTTGGATTGTTTTCTCGGGAATGCTGGAGTTTGCCGGGAGACTTGATAGGAGTATATACAATTATGGAGGACATGGATAGGGTAGACAGTCAGAACCTATTTCACAGAATGGAAATGTCGATATACTACAGGGCATATTTTTAATGTGAAAGGGGCAAAGTTTAAGGGAGATGTGCAGGCAAATTTTATTTTTACCTAGAGGGTGGCGAGTTCCTGGAATGTGCTGCCGGGGGGTGGTGATGGAGGCAGATACTATAGTGGCATTTCAGAGACTTTTGGATAGATGCATGGATATGGAGGGATATTGATTATGTGCAGACGGATAAGGGTTGGTCTTGGCATTATTTTCAGCATGGACATGTTCCTGCGCCTGTACTATTCTTTGTTCTATATTTTGCTTTCATAAATAAACTGAAGATGGTGTATTTTTTTGTGACTATAAGTCTCTCTAGTTTGACACACACACACTGAGGTTGTAGTCAGTCTCCTACTTGGTCTAGTACCAGTTAAGTGGGACATACTACAAGAGCCTATTAGAGCATCAGAATTTAAAAACTTTTGAAAATTGACTTCTTGTTAGTCCTTCTCAATCAAATCAAATCTCCTTCCTCTGCATTACGCTCCCTTCTGAACTCCTGTTGCAGGGTCTTGACCTGAAATGTTAGCAATTCCTTTCCCCCCACAGATGATGTTCAACCTGTTGAGTTCCTCCACCAGTTTCTTTTTTTTTTCATCCGGTAGAACCTGCCCAGTGTGTATAAATTTCTTGTCCATATCTATCTGCTAACTAACTGGCACCCAGCTCCCCAGACTGGAGGACATCTACCGGACCCGCTGCATCCGGAGGGTCAAGGGCATCATTAGAGACAGCACACACCCTGGACACTGCCTCTTCATCCCCCTGCCCTCAGGAAGACGATACAGGACACTGAGTGTCCGCACGACAAGACTAAAAAACAACTTCTACCATAGAGCTGTGACACTACTGAACTCTATCCCCCCCCCTCCCACACTGATCCCCCCTCCTCTCTCTCACTCACCCGCCATACTCCTATATGTTTATAGTCTAATTTTTTTATAGTTCTTTTTTAAACGTATTTTTATACTCGTATTCCTGTGCAGCTGGAGGACTGCTCCAACAAAATTTTGTTGTCTTGTACAATGACAATAAAGATTATTATTATTATTATTATATTATAGTGTCTGTAACATGATGACCAACACAATGTAACACAATTTAAAAAGTAACAAGATCTACAATGAAGAAATGTTTGTAGCTAACATTGTGTACAATTATTATTTTTTAGCTTAATGGAGCATTGTGAGTACTTGGTCAGTAGTTATCAGTTTAATGTTCTTTATTGTCACAGCTCGTTTGGAGATGGGAGCTAAGACTACCCTCTGGCTGCACCAACGGTCTATGACGACTTGCTTGGTTTGGAGGCATTTTGACAAAGAGGCTGTGGGGGGTAAAACATTTCCTGGGGTCAATTATTCAAATTGACAACCTAACAATAACATGATTAAGACCAGTTGGTTTTATTTGTCCATGCAAAGTTAATAAATGATTTGGTCAATTAACATTGGAACAGACTTGAGGCCTTGTTATAGAAGCAGAAAATTGTGTACGTGAGGCAGCATCTGTGGCAAGGGAGAAAGAGAGAGACCCGAATTAATGTTTTGGGTCAATGACCCTTCATTAAATATTTTTGTACAATCTGCTTCTTTGAATTGTAGATTAATACAGTCTATGTGTGAGCCTCTTTTCCCATCATTCTAGTTTGCATTTATATCTTTAGAGCAGCTGCTTGAAAATATCTGGAACAGAGTAGGTTGCATGGTAGTCTCCTCTGCTATATGATTCTATGATTCCACGACAGCTGATTAATGCACAGTGAGTGTAGAATGTAAGAACATTTCATTCTTCAGGATGCCAGCGACTAAGTTTAGTAGCAAGCTGCATCCAAATTAGACTTGGTATTTGTTTTGTTGGTCATTGCTTACGTACTGAATGTCCCAAGGATCATCCAGCACTTGTGGTGTCACTTTTCAACGTTGTATGTCACGTAATAGATTTTTAAAGCCCCAACAGTCCTCAAAGATTTCCTTGTTGATAATCTCGGGCATTTTTAAAAGAACTTTGCATCAATTATGATTTTTGAATACAAAACCGGGGCTAATCTTTCGCCTCTGCTAATGCTCATACCAGGATTTATATCTAGTTTTCCCCAGCACTGGCTGAGCCTGCAGCTGCAACAGCAGTACCTTCTGCCCTGCTGCTGCCCTGCACTGATGGACTCTGCACGGTGTCCTGTAGCACAGCAAGATCTTCTACAGGTATGCGGCTAGGATGCCTGCACCATTCAACCCAGCGTAGTCTCAGTGATCCCAGTTCAATGGGAGAATCTGCTGCTGGGAGAAATGGTTTGTCACTCCCAATATTTAATATAAGTTGATTTTCTTATATAAATGTTTCTTTTAGTGCAACAAAAAAATGTGATTTTAAAGTTTTTTAACATGACCCACTTGTTACTAAATGTTCGATTGTCAAGGACATTCAGAAATATTCAGTGGTTCCAGTTGAGTACGTGAGGCATGAGGGATAGATTCACCAGCTGTCAAAGCCTTTTTGAGTGCAGTGGGCTGCTTGTGGGCCTCTCTACTGCACTAGCTGGTAACCAAAGTGCTGTGATCTATCCTACCAGGGATAAATTGTCTAAAGGCAGCCTGCAGTAAACTGCAGAGTATAAAGCGAGACCGCTGATGATTCTGGGGCAACAATAAATTTACTCTTTTATTTTCTTTGAAGAAAAAATCTTCTGTGACTGCAAGGGATTTCACCGGGTGCTCTGTTTTCCCCCCACATTCCAATGACATGCAGGTTTGTAGATTAATTGGCTTCTGTAAATTGCCCCTAGTGTGCAGGACACAGAACTGATGTACGGGTGATCGATGGCTGGCGAGGACCAAAGGGCTGGTTTCCGTGCTGTATCGCTGGATTAAATGCTGGACGAAGGGTCTTTGACATGACAGATTAACCTGTTTCTCTTTTCACATCTGCTGCTTGAATGTCAGAATATTTCCAGTATTTTCTGTTTCCATTTCAGACTTCTAGCAACTGCAGTTTTTAGATTTCTATTTTTTTCTACAGGAGTTGAATTTATGAAAATACCTGAGTACAATGCCCCTTAGTGCCTAGTACAGCTCACTGCAGAAATGACTGGAGACCAGGAGATCTATGTTTCATACATATAATATGCCTTGGTAATCACGTCTGAAATCTAAATAAGTTACAGTCGCATGTCTGTGGTAACTTTAAATGTGTGCATAGGTATTTGTTTCAGAATGAGAACAAAACAGATGGTATATATTTATGCATTCAATCATTTGCAAATATTGTTCAGTGCTGGTTCTTAATAATCAAAATATGAACTTGAATCTGCATTTCACATTAACTCCAGATAGGGATTAAAAACAAGTTTGTCCAAGGTGCCCTGCTCATTTTCAATACCTTTTTCATAGTTTTCAGAGAGAATATTTCTCTTTTTTCAGTTTACAGAATTTCGATGGCAGTTATTTACTTTGTAGGTTAATCACGCAATAATGAAATGCAGGTAAATTTAGGACCGTTGTATTCAGTGTTTATTTTGTACAACTATATATATATATATTCGGTCAATTGTCTTAAGAGATTTGATGATTGGATCCCGCTTTTCTCCAACAGCCTTTTTCAGAAGATTTATTTATAAATTTTGTTGATTGGTTGACATTCTCTGTACTGTTGTTTCAATCTTTATTATTTTCCATGAAATACGTAAACATTGCACTTTCCATGCATGAGGTCTCAATCTATCTTTGTAGTGTATTAGTTAGAATAATGGACAAGACCTGGCTAATAAGCTGAAAAATGCAGTATCAAATCTCAGAATGATATTTTTTGAGTTGATCATTTTTTAGTAAAGATTTGTAATCAGTAAAAATGTTTATTAACTGCCTTGTACTGAAACAAATAGTTCACACTGAACCCTTGGATTCAGGTTTGTTTGTGATTCTGTTTCTCCAGCCTGTGTGGTTGACTGTACTATGCCCTCAAATTACCTCAAAAACTGCTATAAGGATTATCATATGAAGTGCAGTAGTCTTCTGTCCCACCTCTGCCTTTTCTGGGCTCAAGTGTTAGCCACATCTCAAACATTTTTTATTAAACAAAATCATTTTTTGATTAAAACGCTGCCTTGTGACAAGCCCAGCTTACTGCAGGCTGAATTATTGAATTCATGAAGCCACAGATGGGTCTATAGTGGAAGATTCTTCCTATCAAACGACTCTTCAAAGAAAATAATTGGTTCCACTTGCTGAACTCAAAACCATTGCACTAGATGATCTGAATGTCAATCACACAGGACAATTATCCTGTTTCATGTGATATACACACAATACTAACACTGCCCAGTCACAAGTGCAATCCAGCATTAGATCAAAGCTCAAACTTATTATCTTTGTTTAATATAAACAAAGCTGTGGATGCATAATTATGTCTTTTGTGTTCTGAAATATAAGGTATATTCCTGTAAACTACAAACAAATCCCAGAGGAGTTGTAATATGCCATGACCAGCAAGAAAAATATTTGAAAGCACACCTTTAGAATATCAACATTGTTGCAGCTACACAAAGATTAGTGGTTTTGGAGATGATACAAAAGTTAGTAGTTTTGCAGATAGTGTAGA